>NC_135424.1:25815000-25841491 GCF_051991245.1 Festucalex cinctus
CTTGCTGCCCGCGCCACTGCGGTTTCCAGGCATCATAAACAAAGACTTCTTAAATCTCCCTGCATCTATCTATAATATTTTTTCTAATAGAATTTGAGATATATTTAAAATCCCTTAAATGTATCAATTCTGAAACACGCAAACAATTTATTCTCGTGACGTTGCATGATGCGACCGCCTACATGAACTGCGAGATCTCGCGAGAGTTGAGGCGGGACATTACGAGAACTACCCCTCGAAGCAAATTACTCTTCAATGGAAACGCCTACAAGGCAAAATTGTACTTTATCGAAATAAAAGAAATATCGCTTTTATTTTGATGTTGGTTTTGCACAACAAATAGCCTTGAACACTCTATATGAACAAAAAATCTATCACCATAGCCGCCATGTTGACAAGCACTTCAGGCCGAAGCAGTCGCTTAGACAAGATTTGAGTGAATCAGGCCTCAGCCCCACCCACTAACTTTGACGGGCGAGCTTGACAGATAAAATAAATTCACGAAACACCGCAAAACAGCGACCATGAAATAATTAAATAGAGAAATAAATAAATAAATATATATATATATAAATAAATAATTAAATATATAAATAAATAATTAAATATATAAATATATAAATAAATAATTAAATAATCACAGGGAATTTAATTAATTAATGACACATTTAATTAATTAATGACACTTTTATTTAATTATTTAATGGTGTATTTATTTAATGTTGGCACTTTTGGTCCTCTATAATTCTGATCCGTGGTTTTTTTTTCTAATTAATTTATTGATTTTTGGCATACTGGAACAGGAAAAATTCTCTTTTTCTGTCCCCAAAAGGAGCTAAATTAATTAATTCATTAATAAAGTGGGACGGTGGCTGACTGGTTAGCACAGGGGTCGACAACCCAAAATGTTGAAAGAGCCATATTGGACCAAAAAAAACAATTATGTCTGGAGCCGCAAAAAATTTAAAAGCCTTATATAAGCCTTATCATGAAGGCAACACATGCTGTATGTATCTATAGCAGGGGTGTCAAACTTTTTCATTTGAGGGCCACATACAGAAAATCAGAAGGACAGCAAGGGCTACATGAAAAGAAATTGTGTTTAGTCCTAAAAATTGTTCAAATAATTTGTGCTTTTGTGTATTTAGAAAAATGTTACATTATATAAACCAATTTATTTGTAATATGGCAGTAAGGTTATTAGAATTTTGGAATTTTTCATTTTAGTTAGTCTTTATTAGTTTTCAGGGTGGTTCTGTTAGTTTTTATTCGTTTAGTTCTTTAAAAAATGCTTAGTTTTAGTTTAGTTTGTTAGTTTCAGTATTAGTATTATTTTTTGTTGTTGTTTTTTGTTTTGTTTTGTTTTTTTATGTGTATTACTTGTGCGCAATATTTAAAAAAAAAAAAAAAAACACCACGGGAGCAATGTCATCCGAAGGTGCTTTTCTATTGGCTGCTGCTAGATGACGTCACTTCTGTGTGACATACTTTCAAACGTCATTATTCCGGTTCATATCAAAATAGATTACTAGAAATCGCATTTAAAATTATCCCCAAATTAATTACCAAATATTAAAACGAAGGACGTTTGCTATAATTATAGTTTTAGTTAGTTTTGTAAACATAAAATGTAGTTTCAGTTAGTTTTCGTTTGTTAAAAAGCATTTTCGTGTTTATTTTATTTCGTTAACAATATTGGTTTTTGAATTTTAGTTTTTTCATTAGTTTTAGTTAAGTAAAATAACCTTTACTGGCACCTGTTTTTCGATACCCTCCCTTCTTACTTTGACCATCCCCAAACATTTTTCTTTTGTTTTATTTGAACTGAGTCAAATGCCATTTTTAGCATATGTCGCGGGCCACTGAAAAATGGACGGCGGGCCGCAAATGGCCCCCGGGCTGTAGTTTGGACACCTCTAATCTATAGCTATATTAGCCTACTATCAAAATGACTAAGTTAACTAAGTAAAAAAAAAATCAGATTGTTGATGTTGTTTTTATTTTGAGGATTCGAAAAAACAAAATAGAACGTGCACAATCCTCGGACCTGAGCAACAAAACACAATATCCCGGCTCAAAACCTTACCCCTGGACATCGGACTTTGTTGTGTAGCAGGAGATCGGAATATTCGCTGTCAACTTCATCAAGCAATGCACGGAACTGACGAGTGTTGTGTCGGTCACGACCGATTCGTTCTTTAGAACGAATCTTTCAGTGAACTTGAGTGAACGGGTCACTTCTTGAGGTGATTCGTTCTTTTCTCAGTTCATTTGAGAGCAGCCACGCTCATGCCGTCAGTCTTCGCGAACGACCAATTAGTCAGACGTAGGCGGGATTTTACTACACATGCAGCCTCACTATTGGTGTTCAAGAACGAGTCACCGAGGAAGCTTCCCGTTCGCGAAAGCATTATATCTGACCACTTGGAACAAAACAGCGTCCCCACGACAAAGCTCACTCCCACTTTGCCGAAAACGCGACAGAACTGGCTGCAACTCTTGCAGCCTCACACGCTTCTACCTTGTTTTTTATGCAGCAGCAAATGACGCGTGTACGTCCAAATTGATACGAAGACGTATAATATTACGCATTACGTCATCACGTCAATTTGCCATATTTCAAATTTTTATCACCTAAAAAAATACACCGCTAATATCGTAGACGATATTTTCTGGAACACACCTTTTGGCCAGTAGGGATGTAACAATAAGGGCAATATCATGATATTGTGATATTAAAACTGCCACAATATCGTCATCGTCATGTTCACAATATTTAAAAGGAACACATCTGTTAAAAAAGTTAGGTTGATTTCCATTTGTGCTAGTTTATTAGTGCAATTTAATTTTCATTTGGGATGTTTTGGCCTTCAATGTTTAAAATAGGGCCCGACCGATATGCACTTTTTTAGGCCGATGCCGATACTGATATTTTGGCAGAAAAAATACTGATTACCGATTAATCTGCTGATTATTTATTTAAAATGTATATAATACAAATAGTGACAGCTTAGGCTGTTTGAAAGTGCTATATAAATCATAACTTGACTGTTCCTGTGCGTTTTGGCCTCTTGGGGGCAGTGTGGTGCCATGCATCCATGGCGTACACACTTAAAGTACAGAAGAAGAAGCAATTGAATTCTATAATTTTTTATTATTATTATTTTTTTTCCACACATTGGGAAGAATTTGTGCCTTTGCGTAGTGTTATCATCTGTGGGTATGTGTTCCCACAACATTTGTGTGTGGATATTCGATATTTGAAGGAAAAACACTTCCTCTTCGCATTTGCTAACTTGCTGTTCGTGCTAGGCTAGCTATGTTTTAGAAACGAAGCATGTTTTGTATTCCAATATACAGTGGCTGTAATTCTTTACGTTGTGTGGTTAGTTTTACAGTTAACTCCAACTGCGGTGTCATTAAACAGCTTCAAGGACGCTTAGGGACAACAGAATAACATGCGCTACACACTTGCTAGTTGCTAATGCTACAAAAGCAAAATGGTGCATTCAGGGCACTTTCACAACATCGTACACTTCAGTTTTCTTTCATAACATTTTAAGGGGGAAATAATCGGCCATTTGTACCAATTGGCCGATTGTTTTGGCTGATGTTTGAAGGCCAGTAATCGTCCAATTATAATCGGCGGCCGATTAATCGGTCGGGCCCTAGTTTAAATCAATGCTAATTGTCAGATGAAGGGGAACCTAATCTGCTTGTGAAGCGATCACTGCTGTTATGTATAAAATCACAATATTGTGCTTTTTTTAGTTTTAAATATCACCAACCCCCCACATTATTGTTATAATTATCGTATCGTTACACCCCTATTGGCCAGTGTTATTTGCTCATACAGTTATTGACAAAGTGGTGGACCTCACCCCATTCTGGTGAATAAGTGAGCCTTTTGATGATGCTTCTTGATACTCAATCATGACACTTGTCTGTTTCCAATTAAACCTGTGGAATGTTCCAAGCAGGTGTTGTTTGAGCATTGAACTTTCCCAGTCCTTTGATTCCCATGTCTAAGTTTTTTTTTTTTTTTTTTTTTTTGGAACATGTTCCAGCCATCAAATTAAAAATTATAGAAAATTGTTCATGTTCATCAGTGTGAGAATTACCGGTAGTTATGTTGTCTTTGTAGTGTCGGTTGAAAGGGATTTGCAAATCATTGTGTTCTGTGTTTATTTTACACACCCCAGCTTCATTGGAATTGCCGTTACATATTAATGACAGAAGTAATCCATAAACTGACAAACTGTTCATGATACTGTCATCACAATACAGGTTGATAAATTTACTAATGTGCATTGATCATTTATAGATCAAAAGGAAGGTAGACCCATCTTGACAGCCTCTGATCTTTTGGCAAGACGACACACCTTCCATCACAACCTCATTTCCATTGTTAAACACCACCACAAGGTCAGTTTTAATAGTCTAGTTGCATTGATGGAAACGATGTGGGTGAGGTCATTTCTGATCAAGCTTTTTTTTTCACACACAATCCCTCCATTTGCAGCTATTCCTCTCCTCGTTAATACCTCACGTGTACGTGCCAGAAGACCAATTGACCCGCTGGCACCCTAACTTTAATGTGGACACTGTACCAGCTGTGCAAGCAAGCTTACTGCCACAACCTCCTCGCATTGACAAACTGGCAACTGCCGAGGAGGTGTTGGACAAGGCCCACTCTCTCATCACAACCAAGGTCCTGGAAAATGGACTTTGTATTATGCACCATATCAACCCATTGTAATTTTTGGAGTATGTTGAATGTGATTTGTTTCTTTCACGCAGATGGAGAAAGCACTGGTTTCTCTGGTTGATAAGGCAGAAGATAAAGAGATATCTCCAAAAAATCGGACCTGCCCACCAACGTCAGATTCACCTCGTATTCCAAATGCACTGAACGGAGTGTCGCAGTCCTTGTTAGACAGAGTATGTACATCCGTCGTGTGGTTTTTGTTGTGTTGTGTTTTTCTGACAGCATTTTCCAGAATTACAGAAATGGTTGAGCACCTTACAAAAAAGCTTTAGTATTTTCATGCAAAAGAACTAAACTAAAGATCGTGTGCGTGTGATTCAATTCAGAATAGATATTCGATCCAAAATGATTTGGTAGACAAGGATTTCTGCTTTAATTCATTTGCTCCCAATAACGTGTAAATGTTTTTTTTTATGTTTTACGTGTCCCAAAGGCGTATTTTTATACGTTTTATTTTTATTTTTATTATGCCAGAGCATACAGAAGGCTTTGATGCAGCCTCTCAACTGCAAAGAACGGTTGCAGATATGGTAGTTATTACACAAACGGCCAGCAGGTGGCAGCAGAGCAAAGGAGATCAACCAGAGCCATGTAGAAAAAAAGCTAAAATACTGACAATTTTCAATAGATTTGTGAAAACTGATGAAACTTAGCTCTCTTCTAATGCTCATTGTTGCAAAATGGAAACCGATAGAAACATAGTTTGTTTTTTTCCTGATGAAAGAAGAGACGTTAATCTTTCTTTTGATAGGTTCCATGCTTTTATAGCAATAGAACACAATATTCTGCGGGCCTTGCAAAATCAGTCAAAATCCAGTAAAACAGCCCGGAGCGAACGGGATTGCTTCTGTGAAAACGGTGTGAAAGAGTTAATCTAGATACACAAAGAATCGTCATGCTCTACTCAATTCTGCTTTGCAGGACATAATGACAAATGGAGACATTCAAGTGGCAATTAAAAAAAAAAAAAAAAGTTTTGAAGAAGCGAAGTACGCATTACGTTTTCACATGCATGATAATAAAGCTAAGTTTGGCCCCTAAAGTAGCCGTCATTTGAATGGCGGAGATTAGAGTGCTGAAAGTGTTTGCGTAACTGTACACTTTTTAAAGGCCTGGTCTTCCATTTTCACTCAGGAAAAGGCACTTTTTAAATACAGGATTTAAACAGACAAACTACTTCTCAATTTACAGCTCTGGGCTTCTCTTAATGTCTGGTGGTGATTTTTTTCCCCCAACAGCCCCAGCCTGTATTTAGCAATTTTATGCTTGTTTTGTAAACAGCGGGACGTTTCTTTGGAAAGACGGTGTTTATAGCTGTTACCCTGGGATTAAACCGGTTGCGTGTGCATCTGTGCGTGTGCGTCTGCGTTGCGTTCCGGCGACGCAGCCGATACGTTTCCATTCATTCAAATTGTTCAAATTACCTGGCTGCGTGTGCGCTGCGTCGACTGCGTCTCAGCTGCGTCGTGCGGCAGCCCTCCGCACGGTAGACCTATTTTCTATTTTTGACGGACCATGCATCCGTCGGCCTCCGTCAAATGGCAAGCTAGCACAGAACACATCGAGCGGGACAGGAAGACCTCCAGCCAATCGCAGAGCGGGGGGGGGGGGGCGTGTTGCAAACTGGGCCGGGCAAACGTGTCGGCTGTGTGACGTCACTCCTGCAGCAACTTGACAGCACACATGGATTTTTTTTTCACTCACTCATTCACACATGTAAGCTTCTGTGAGTGAGTGAGTGGGGAAAAAAAAAATCCGTGTGTGCTGTCAAGTTACCGCGGGAGTGATGTCACGCAACCGACAAATTCGCCTGGCCCCGTCCGCCACCCCCGCTCTGCGATTGGCTGGAGGGGTATTGTTACGCCCGGCTTGGCTAGGGGAAGAGAAGTAAAACAAACACAGAGATTTTGAATACTGGAACGAACATTAACAGATTTAATTGAGTTCTCTGGCAAGGGTTTGACAATGGAGTTGAATGGTAAACACACAATAACAGGGGTTAACAGAGAGGAGGGGGAATAACAATGGCACGAAGGGGAATATACACTAATCGAATACGCAACTAGGCACAAAGGGGAATACGAGCTCAAGTGTTTAACGAGTGTCTCGAGAAAACGTCACCAACGAAAGAGACACCAAGGCGAGCTGTACTGCTAAGTTCCAGCCACCCCAAGGAGCAGCAACGCAGCACTTTTTATTTTGGAGCAGTCCAGCCAGGTGTTGAGCAGCGATTGGAGGAGGACGCAGGAGCTGCTCATCCGAGGACGCAGGGGTGGTCGGCTTTCGGACAGGACATCGCGTCAGGAGAGCCGTCCAATCCGAAAGTTGTGTTGGCATCACTGTCCAATCCGAGAGTTGCGCTGGCACATTCAAACTGCAGTCCCATAAGACAGGCACCGGCCGACTCCAACAAACACACACATATATTCTAGGGGAGCGTAGCTGCCGGCGGGCCCGGGCCGACAGCCGTAACCCCGGGATTACGCCGGATGCGTGTGCGTTGCGTCTCCATTCTGCTGCGCCTTGACTGCGTGCTCCAGACACGTCAATTTTTTGTCCAACTCACACCAGCTGCACACAACTGCGGTCCAGCAGCTCCGTTGCCGACAACTTCCCGCCGTGTCTCGCGTGATCGCGCACGATAATGTGGCATTAAAAACGTCAAAGACGCAGAAAGTCTGTGCTCAACAGAGATGCAGAAAGAGAGGTGGACTTGAGGGCTGTTACATATGTTTTCAAATTTTGGTAACTCAGTGAAACGTACAACCACGAATTCTTAATGAAGGATCATTAAGTAAGAATTTTGAAATGTAAAATCTGATGCCTCGTCTCTGGCGGACTTCCTGTTAGGTTTATATGGCACCAACATACTTTTTGTAGGTCGTAGTCTGTTACATATGTGTACCAATTTTCGTAGCTCTATGTTAAACGTACACCCGGCAATGCTACGTTTGGTAAGAGTTATTAAACTCTAAATTTGATGCCTCGCCCCAGTCATATAGTGTGTCAAAAACTTTCGATTTTTTACCATGATGTGGTCCCAGGTGTTGAGATGGTACAGCCCAAGTTTGAAGTCAATCGGGTTAACTGTGTAGGAGAAGCGGACAAAAGTATGACCCCTGTAAATGTGCAAAAATTGACCCAAATTGCACATTCAAATACTCATACCTCACTTCCTGTCTATTTGTGATTGTTTTTTTTTGTTTTTTTTTGGTTCATCTGGATATGCTACAGGTGCCACACAATTTTCATAGCCGTAGGACAATCGTAGCGGGATAGGGATCCGTTCAACCTATGTAGGGGGAGCTAAAGACCAATGTTCCCCCAAAGCTGCACGCGTGCGCAATTGCGCAGTGCTCTCACCACCTCAGTGCACAGCAAATGTCTTGCAGCGCATTAAAAAAAATAAAAAAAATAAAAATAAAAATTCCTAACCTGCAGCTGTATTTACTTTTTGTATTTTTTGTATTATCTTCCCATAAAAAATAAAACTTGATATAGTACGTGTGGTTAATGGTGTGGGAAAGTAAAATGTGACAAAAAAAACTTAAATGCAAGAGGAACAGCCATGTTGTGTTGTGGGACGAAGTGGCTCCGGCCAAAATGAATGGGCACACCTGTCACCATGGGCGGGCCATAGGGGTCCGTGCCCGCCCACCAAGATGATTGTGCCCGCCCAGTTGAGGCATGGATCTCTAAAATGGTTCTACTTTTTTTATTATTATATTTTTCCATTCATTCGGTTTAGCACTCTTATATCTGAGTGTCAGTAAACGCAACACAGGTCTCGGGGTGTCGGAGGTATGTTACGTTGGTGTTGGCTGCTTCAGTTCATTGCTTCTTTTTTTATTTATTTTTTTATTTTTATTTTTTATTTCATTGCTTCTAATGCTCGCCACTCGCCGAATTGTTCTTGTTTTTGGCGTCGGCTACGGCCAACGGTGGCCGTTTGTACAAGTAACATTTTCTGGCGGCATTCTTGCAAGATGTCACAATATGAAGAAATAGTGGTATGGTTTCGTTTGATTGATAGCCAGTCTTACCTGCAACAGGCATCACAGTCTTACTGAAAATAATGCTAGGTATGCCTTACGCTGACTTATACGCATACGCGACAAATACGTCAATGTTGGCGTTCAATGCAAGAGGCAAGGCAAGGCAAGTTTATTTGTATAGCACATTTCATACACATGGCAACTCAATGTGCTTTACACAAGGAAAGACAACACATAAGCATCAAGTAACAGTAGTTAACATTCAGAGGAAGAAAAATAAATGAAAATAGGTTACAAAATTTACTAAAAAGAACATACAATAACAATCTTAAAACATTATTCAACAAACTTTAAAACACTTAACATAAGGAAGTTTAAAATAAAAACAAAAAAAAACAATTGAAGCTGTTTAAAAGTCCCTAATCAAAGGTATAAGAAAAAAGCAAAGTTTTTAACCTGGATTTAAAAGCATTTACACTCGGGGCTGACTTCACTTCTGTTGGAAGCATATTCCATCTGTGTGCAGCATAATAGCTAAATGCAGCTTCACCATGTTTGCTTCAAACTCTGGGTTCCACTAGTTGGCCCAGGTCTGTAGATCTCAGAGCCCTGCTGGGTTTGTACTCAATCAGCATTTCTTGGATATATTCAGGACCCAAACCATTTAGTGATTTATAGACGAGTAGCAGAACTTTAAAATCGATTCTACAGCTGACTGGGAGCCAGTGTAAATCCTTAAGTACTGGAGTAATATGTTCTGATCTCTTTGTTTTGGTCAGAACTCGAGCTGCAGCGTTCTGAATGAGCTGCAATTGTCTCATGTTCTTTTGAGAGAGTCCAGTCAGAAGACCGTCATGAGTCATGTACATTTTGTACAAGTAAAGCTGCAAGTTTTTGAGGACGCTGGCGCTTTCCTTTTTTCTTTTTAATTCTGCTGCAGACACCGTTCAAACAGGTGGCACGTTTGAAGCAATATGTCAGCACATCCGCCCTATTGGATGTGGCAATTGTATTTGCCATTACATCGGCAAAAATAGTAAGATTGACTTTGAATGGGATAATATAATCAAAGGTTATAATAATTCCTTATTAATCCAATGAGTTGTGGCTTGATGATACATCTCCAAGGAGAAACAGAAGGAGGCATCTTTACAAATAGCTTCACTTTGCCTCATCCAATATGGCTGCGCCGTCAACGTACTCACAACGCCACCGCAGTCTACTTTATGTGTGTATTGTAAATGCGGTCTATGATAATACTGTCAGCGGGCGCCATTCAATGGATAGATGCACGGCAGTGTTACATAAATGTATCCAAATATCTTGGGCAAGTTAATGCTGTCAGTATGGTATTCATAATAATTGGGCCCGCCCATGCATTTCATGTGCCCCCCTTAAGCCTGGGCTCTGGTGACGGGTCTGTGAATGGGCATTATGTTACTACGGTGACGCCAGCCGGCGCGCGTACCACGCACACAACAGTCAACAGGACACCATTCCCACTTCACTTGAGTTTTAGTAGCAGTTGTTCTACTGTAGTTTGAAGCATGCATACATGATACAAACAGTACTCATACTTAGCACTGACGAGACTGCAGCGACACGCAATCGAGCCATTCAGGAAGTCCAAATATGGGCGTAGTTTACGAGCCTCTTCAATGAGGCTCTTCACGCATTTCAGAAATGTTCACGTTTTAATAAATTACGTTTTCCATTATTTTTTAGTAGATGATATTTATAAAAATTGTTTTGAGACTTAATTATGCTTAAAATAACCTGTGATTAAAAACAAGTAACAAACTAGGGCTGGAATCTAATCATCTGACACATGATGTACAAGTGGTTTGAATTTTTTTGTAACATACATACATCATGTAATTTATAATCTGAGGTTTTGGACAGGTGTAATACTGGTTTGGCTGAAATGTGCATGTCTGATGTTGTCAAGAGCTTACTGTATATAAATGGACTCAGTTGGGTTTACATTTCACAGCCAATTTTGTCCTGATGGCCTTTGCGTTCATTTCATTGTTCATGGTTCTGACAACATGATACGGACAAGTCTTTGAATAGCCCTCACAGATATAGTTTATAAGAGAAAATTTATACTGTATATGCATTAATTTCATAACAATGAAATGTGCATGTAGCGCTTCTTGCAGTCTCATTGGTACAATCACACGCCACGCTCGGTGGCATTCCACTGTGGAGACAGTAAATTAAAATGAAAACGCTGCGGGAAAAAGAATATTTTCAAGTTTGGTCGGCTTAGTGGGTGTCAATTCGCAAGATGGCTGCTGGTGGCTTCACTTCTCGCTATGGTGATATAAGTGGCATTGTGAGTCTGTATATAAGTCCATGGATGCCACTCACCGTAATCCATGGAATGCTCAATTAGTTTACGTGAATGCACAGTCACACAGAAAATTAGAGGGAACATTGCTAAAGACCCATTTTTTTGTTATCATGTATGGCGACTTTTTCGCCAGGCCCGATCTGCGTGTAAAATTTGGTGAGTTTTCATTCACGTTTAGTGTCTCAAAAATGCAATTGTTTGCGGAGAAGAATAATAACAAAGAACTAGAGCTGCGAGCGGCTATAAAGGACCCTCGCAACCCGGGCCACGTTGGGGTACTTGCACGTCGGGGTGTACTGGCATGTTGGGGTACTGTTTCATAGGAAACCATCTAAATTGTAAACGTATTTGCCATGCTTTGTGTTTGCAAAATTTCATGGAAAGGCCAAAAATGATGCACAATTAACAAAATAAAATCAAAATGGTTTGGCACATGGCTATAGAATACTTTTTGTAGGTATTAGGCTGATAGGTATGCCTCCCAATATTCACACATCTAGCTGAAGTGATTGGCATGATTGTAGAGCTCAGCCTCAATGCCATGTATGTCAGCGACTAAGCCTATGCTCAGTGTCTTAGATTCTTTTTTGTTCTAGATTAGGGCAAAGGAAGCCCAGAAGTTCCAGGCGGCTATGACGCGAAGCCCTTCTCAAGAAGAGCGTCTCTTAATGATGTCCCGGCTCGGAGAGCTAGCGAGGATTCTTCGAAATGTTTTTGTGTCTGAAAAGAAAACGGCTTTAAATATGGAAGTCATTTGTAACAGGATGGTCGCCAGCTACAGATCTGCACTCACTTCAGGTTGGTCAACATCAAAAAGACACAAACTAAATGTTACCAAAAAATAATAGTAATCCGATTGAACTATTGGCTGTTCTCTCTCTGCGTTTAGGGGAAATGGAAAAACACATCCGATTGCTGGCGGAGCTCACCCCCAACTGGCTTTCCATACATCCAGTCAGGAAGGACTTGTACCTTAAATTACACAAACATATGGACCTTGGTGTAATTCTGGACAAATTGAGCTGCAGCCTCAGAGAAGAGGAGAAACTCTAGTGCAATTTTCTGACTGAAATCAAGCCCTGCCACAGTTAACTTTTTCATTTTCACTTGAAAACAGTCTATAAATGACTCTTGGCCTGCAATACTTAAAGGGATCGTTCGGCTTTTTTAACATGAATCTCAATTTGATCCTCACCTCCCGTGTGTGCGATCAGCACTGACTTACCCCTGACAGCGTTCGGTGAGACCAGTTCTGGTTCGGCGTTGGACGAGAGGAAAATAGTCCAGCAAGCTGGCTGGGGTCTCGGAAATAAAGCGTTTTTCTTCTAAAAAGTATTTGTTTTCAAAAGCGTGATACATTTCCATCACAATACTCTTTTCTGAATAAAATCAGACGCCATTACCGCCAGCCACTACTTTTCTGTTCGTTCGTATCACTGCGCCGCGCCCTGAAGAACGCTAACCGACGCACTGCAGCCAGCTAGCTGATACTTCCGCCTGAAGTTGTTTGCCTTTTCGGCGGAAGTATCAGCTAGCTGGCTGCAGTGCGTCGGTTAGCGTTCGACAGGGCGCCGCGCAGTGATACGAACGAACGAACAGAAAAGTAGTGGCTGGCGGTAATGGCGTCTGATTTTATTCAGAAAAGAATATTGTGATGGAAATGTATCACGCTTTTGAAAACAAATAGTTTTTAGAAGAAAAACGCTTTATTTCCGAGACCCCAGCCAGCTTTCTGGACTATTTTCCTCTCGTCCAACGTCGAAACAGAACTGGTCTCACCGAACGCTGTCAGGGGTAAGTCAGTGCTGATCGCACACACGGGAGGTGAGGATCAAATTTAGATTCATGTTAAAAAAGCCGAACGATCCCTTTAAGGCATGAATAATAAGTGTTGTTAGGTATGTATAAGAGGAACTGTTTTGTTCCACTGAATCCGTAGTATTGCTTGCAATTTTTATTTATTTATTTTTTGTTAGATAGAGTCATAGGACAATGTGATTGTCACAATGTGAATTAAAGGAGCGAAGAAAAAAGTTGTCTCTAATTGCAGGGGTAACAACTTCTGGTAAAGTTTAGTAATGGGGCAGGAAGTCCACTATTTTGGCTTTATTAAGCTCTTAGAGCATTCCGTAGTGGTACGGTAAATGGTACTTTTCCACCTTACAAGGCCCTAAAAGCGCATTACAGTTTGACTACCTACTGATGACGCAGCATCAGGCACAACGGGAATTCAGCATCTTGCTCAGCGACACAACTAGGGCTGCCACAAATTATTTTTCTAGTCGACTAATTACCAACAGGAGTCGACTAATCTGAACATACAGTATCGTCGCTGTCCTGTGAAAAACATTTGTCCTTTTTATTTTATTTTTTATTTTATTTTTTAAACGTTTTTGGGATGTCTGCATTCAGTTTCATCTCATATGTTAGCGTGCCAAAGAGAACATCATGTTACACATGCGGTGCTAACATACACGATGCTAATGCTCGCTTCCAGACTTGATTACCGTATTTTACCGTATTATAAGGCGCACTTAAGAGCCTTCAATTTTTTCAAAAGCTGACTAGTGTTTCTGTCGAATATTAACACCACTGAGCAGACCAGCCTTGCATTGCACACATTGCCGCCTTTATTTCTCTTTCTCTTCTCTTCCTGCGTACACACGTCACGTTCCATTACGCCATCACGTAACAGACGTACATTCAGGCATGCCATACACTACATCCCTCCTTTTCTTAGATTATATTTTATCAACATATATTCAACAATAACTATCTTCTTCAATACTCTTATCCAAGTGACAGTAACAAACATTCTGTTTTAAATGTAAACCAAAATTCTATTTAAACCAAAATTCTATCTTTTTTTTTTTTTTTCCCAGTCAAACATTTGTTAAACTTTTTTTTTTTTTTTTTTTCTTCATACATCACAAACAAAACCTACTGGCGGGGGTGGACTACCCTGCCAGGAAAGACACGTGCCAGAGTTTATTCTGCTCCATCATGGCACCGTCTGTCTAAATGAAAGTCCATGAGATGCGTGGGCAACCTCTTGTTTCTCTGAGGTCTAGTGTTCTGTTGAGGATCTTCGTTTGGTGCTATTTGTGCAGGATGACTATCCACGCTTTCTCCAGTGATGTTGATTGGCACCAATGTCTCTTTTTCAGGCTGAACCCACAGCTTCACGAATGACACGTGCCACATAATTTTCTTGCACTCTTTTTCCAGAGTGACTGATTGTCCTTTCCTTTCCACCACAGTGTAAGGTTCACGTTCAAACGGTGTTGAAAGTTTGTTCTGTTTGTGTTGCCGAAGCAGGACTTTGTCTCCTTTGTTCACAACACTTTGTTTCACTCTCCTGACTGTATCTGCATGTATGCGTCCTTTCTCCTTCTTCTCAGCATCAGTGATGCGGACATCAGCATCCTCCAAACGATGTGGTCGTTCATGCATGGCCAGTTCAGGAGGTTTGGTCCTGATTTGTCGATTGAACAGCAACTCTGCCGGGCTGCGTCCTGTGACACAGTGGGGTGTGTTGCGATAGGCCATGAGGAAGACTTGCAGCTCATTTCGCCAGTCTTTCCCTTCTACGTGGGCAGCTCGTATGGCCTTAGAAAGCGTCCTGTTCTGTCTTTCAACCTCGCCGTTTGCCTGTGGCCAATAAGTTGGGACTTTCCGGTGTGAAATGCCATTTTCTTGGAGGTACATTTCAAATTCTTTTGACAGAAACGGTGGACCGTTGTCAGTTACTACCATCTCTGGAATGCCATGAATTGCGAACGAGTGTCTCAAGCACTTGATAATGTTTCCAGCGGTGGGGCTTCGGAGGATGTCAACACTCACCTATCTGGAGTATTAGTCGGTCAGCACTAGTAGATGATCACCTGAGGGAAATGGTCCACACATGTCAATCGCTAGTGTCTGCCATGGCTCAGGCGGGAGTTCTGTTCTCGTGATTGGAACATCCTGTGAATTGCAACTGTGAAGTTGACATGCATGACACGACCTGACCAATTCCTCTGCTTCTCTGTCAATACCGGGCCACCACACTTTAGTTCTCAGTCTTTGTTTAGTTTTGACTATACCTTGATGACCTTCGTGTGCCAGCATCAGTGTTCTGCGTCTCGCTGCCTGGGGAATAACAATCTGAGTCCCTCTTAGCACAATTTTCCCTACATTGGTCAGTTCATTTTTTACAGCTTTGTAAGAAGCCTCACATTTACTCCAGTCACCTGTTCTGATACACCTTCTCAGAGCAGTCAAAGTGAGGTCTTCTGCTGAAAGATCTTCCATTTGCCGTGGAGAGAATGCACATGGAACTGCATTTTCGGCCACATAGTAGACATGATCCTCCATCGTACCTTTCTGTACTGGCGGGTTGACTGTGAGACGTGACAATGAATCTGCTGCGTTCTCTGTACCTGGCTTGTTTCCAACTTTGAAACGATATGGTTGTAGACGTAAAGCCCATCTTTCGATCCTTGCTGGAGGTTTGGATTTTGGTGAGTAGATGGTCTCAAGAGGCTTATGGTCTGTGACCATTACAAAATCTTTTCCAGAGAAATATATTAAATTTCTCACAAGCCCACACAATGGCAAGAGCTTCTCTTTCCGTCTGCGAATAGCGACGTTCCACATCAGACAAGGATCTGCTGGCGTACTAAACTGGCTTGTGTGTTCCATCGTTTTGTTTTTGGCTCAATATTGCCCCTAGTCCAACGGGACTAGCATCCACAATCACATGTGTCTCAGCATCTTGTTTGTAATATGCCATAACATGTGAACTTGCCAGCTGTCTTTTTAATTCAACAAATGCTGTTTCCTGGTCGGACTCCCATGCCCATTTGCAGGATTGTCTTGTGAGCCTTCTCAATGGTTCTGCCATTGTCGCCAAATTGGGAATGAACCTGCCTGTTGGATGGAATAAGAACTCCACTTTTGTTTCAAGTTTGTCTTCTTTATTTGCAAGCGCTCCCCGTCCACCACCGTTCCAACGGCACAACCACCGCTCTCCCCACTCGAGCTTCCGTCACATCAAAGAAACAACATTGCCGCCTTTTGGTGTGGCAAGTAAAAGATATTAAATTGAACAACAATCTCAGTCTCTTCAAAAAAACAAAACAAAAAACAAATGAACATTATATGCAGATACAAATGTATCATATCTAAATACTGAACTGTGTAAACATAAAAAAAAAAAAATTGGTTATTCACTCAACTTTCCAATACCCTTCATAGAGAGCCCTGAGGAATACGGCTGAAGATGCTCCCTTCTTAGTGAGAGAGTCAGCCAGTTGATCCTTGGTGTCTGACCACAGCACCTTTTTTACTCTTTTGGTTTCAAAGAGCTCTTTAATAGAGCTGATTTCCAAGCAAAGCCTTTTTTCAGCAACAAATTTAGTAGACTTCAGTGCATCCATAAGAGAATGATTATCAGTAACACAGATTATTGGTACAGGTTGCTCTGTGCTACCTGCATAGAGTTCAGAAAATAATGTTGAGAGAAAAATTGCGTTGTCAATTCCCTCAGACATTGCTAGCGTTTCACCTGCAAGTGTACTCCTGACAATTCTCTTGATTTTCTTTGACTGGCACGCTATCATCTTTTCCAAGGTGTTGAAAATTCAACTGAACTGTCTTAGATTTTATTTTAGACACAACTCTACTCGCTTCACGAATGGTCTGTATTGTGGCACATTTGAGATTTGATGCCAGATTGCTGGCATCAAACATGGCATCAGGTCTGCTTTGTCTAGCCACCCATAAAAGCTGCCCTATCTTTGATCTGAGCTGATCCCTCTCTTCCTCAGTAATAGTGGAATCTTGCTCGGCTGCTCGTGACAATTTGAGAGGTATAGGCTGTAAGTGTGCAATGTATGTGTCTTGGTGTATTTTTACTCCTTTGTCAGAAGTTACAAAATCTACACCGACAAAAGAAAAATTGTCATGAGCCTCACGCCCAATGCTGAACCTTGCTTTGAGATGTGCCATGACTGTCATTTCAAACACTTGAGACCCACCCCAAATAAAATCATCAACATGACAAGCAAGAACACCGGTTACATTTTTGTCATTGTCCAGCCAGTCGAAAACCGCTGGGTCTACTTTGGATACAATACCTCCTGCTTCAAACATTATATTCTTTACTTGGTTGTACCAATACAGAGAGGCATCTGCCAAGCCATACACACACTTCATTAATTTCCAAAGTGTCCCTTCACTGCTCGCTTCAGGAGGAGGTTTGACAAAAATGTCTCTAGACAGTTCCATCCCCTGTAAAAAGGCTGACTTGATGTCCATCGAATGAAGTTGCCATTGTCTTTGACAAATCACTGCTACAAGAAGCCTCAGTGACTCAGAGGCACAGGTTGGTGAGTCTTTTTGTAGCTCTGTAACTTGCAGCTCCTCAAATCCTCTTGCAACAAGCCTTGCTTTAGGTACTAATCCAGTCATTGTCTCTTTCAGAGTGCAGACCCATCGTGTGGATATGCGCTTTTGTCCCTTGTCCTCAACTTCTTCAAACACATCATTTTGTTTCCAGTTTTGTATTTCGCTCGACTTAGCGTCATCAAATGAAACATCTTTTGTCACAAGTATGTCCTCACTGGCATTTCCTGATGCATCATGATCCACCTGGATTTGAAAATCCTCCAACTGTGACACATCTGCGGATTTGTTGGTGCCAGCCACTCCAGCAGGCCCAAGTAGCTCCAAGTTGTACCAGTTTTTATATTTTCCTGTCACTTTCCAAGCACGTCCTAAAACTTTTGCAGTTTGTTGAATGCCATTTTCTGGATTTTTGAACGTGACAATCTGACCAGCCTTTAAATTGACATTACTTCCAAGCTCTTGTCCTTCAGCCCTCGAGTTTTCCACAACGGGCAATGCATCATTCTCAGTGCGTTCAGCATGTGTCTCTCCTTCCGGCTCATCTGTCATATCAATGGCACGCTGTTGCTTGTTATTGTTAACTTGATCACAGGAAATCCGGGATTCGTACTCATATTCCTGGGTAACTTTCTTCAGTCTGAGTTGATGGACTCGAATACAGGTGCCTCCATGTGTGACAAAAACAACTGCACCATCCAGTCCAATGACAATTCCTGACCCTTGCCATTCTGGACAGTCCACTCTTTTGTAGTAAACCTTGTTACCGAATTCAAACTTCTCATCTGTGTGACGCACCTGTTTCTTTTAGTGCTCTTCGTATTCTCTCGGAACATTCTGCTTCAGTAAAAGCCTTTCTTGCTGCGTGCATAGCTGAAATATGTTTAGCGACCCATTCACTTTTAGTGGTACCTTCTTGAGCAGGTGCTTGGTCAATCAACGCAGAAGGTAGATTGGGATTCTGTCCAAATACCAGCTGATGTGGACTATAGCCATGGACACTTTACATGCAGTTCTTTGCCATCAAAGCCCAGTCCATAGCAGTGCTCCAGTTGCATCCGGTGCTTGTTTTCACTTTCATTATGATCGCAGTTAGGGTCTGATTATGTCGCTCTAACAGCCCATTACTCCAAGGACTGTAGGCAGCTGTTGTTTTTACTTCCATGTTAAAATTCTCAGCCATGTATCTCACTTCTTCATTGTTGAACTCCCCACCATTATCACTAAACAGTTTTTTAGGTGGGCCATTCACACTTATCCAGTCGTGAATAAAATGTTTTGACTATCTCAGAAGATCTCTTTGTAGTAAGCACACTCCCTGCACTGAAACGAGTGAACTGGTCAATAATATGTAGGTACCACACTCCTGGCTCGAGCTCAAGCAAGTCCACAGCAACAGTTTCATTGTACGTTGACGCAAGTGGTAAGCCCACAGCAGGTTTAGGTTTTCTCTACGATATCTTTGACACACTTCACATTGACTTACTACTTTCTGCAGCAGGTCGACACATCAGGGCCCAGGCTACAGGCGAGCTCGGCGGTCGCCTAGGGCGCCATCTTGTGGAGGGGGCGCCAAATTGCAGAAAGGGAAAAAAATTTTTTTTTTAAAAACACAAACACAAAAAGCCCTCCCCCCCCTCGTGTTTTCTAGCATAAAATGTTATATAGCGTATGTTATATATATATAATGTTATATAGGTGTTCCGCCTTCTCCCCTGGTGCTTCCTCCTCTGCTTCCCCCCTCCCGCCGCTGTGCAAATCTCGCGCGGCTGGAGGTGGGGTGGGCACATCTTCCCTCTCTGCACTGCTGCCCGGTGCCGGTTTCCGGGGGGGGGGGGGGTTCTCGCGGGGGGCCGGGGTCGCGGGGGGGGGGGGGGGGGGGGCGGCTTGTTTGGGGGGGGGTGGAGGTATGGGTGGGTGGGGGGTTGGGTGCTGGGGGTCGGGGTGTGTTCGGGGGTTTGGGGGTCGGGGGTGGTGGGGCCTGGGTCGTGGTGGATGGCGGGTTTGGGTGGGGTGCGGGGGGGTCGTGGGGGGATGGGGGCTGGGGACCGGTGGGGCGCTGTGGGGGCCCGCTGGGCCTCGTTCTGCGGCCTTGGGCTCGGGGGTGTGGGCCGGGGCTGGGGCGGGGGTGTTCCGGGTGTCTGGGTCGGCTCGCCGACCGGTGTCCGCTCGGGTGGCTTGGGGGTGGCCTTGGTGCTGCCGCGGCCTGGGGATTCCGGGGGGGGGGGGGTGCTCGCTTTGCTGGACCGGGGTTGACGGCTTCTTTCTTCGGTGGTGGTCCTTATGCATGCCAGATCCGTCGCACCAGCATCTACTGAAACTCAACAGAAGTACCCTCTCCCTCCCACAGCCCCTTGAATCAGTTGGTGCTGGTGTCTGTGGTTCTCACTTTTCTTTATCTATCCTTCCCTCCTTCCTCTCTTTAGTTTTTCCTCTGGTCACTTGAGATCTTAATTTATTAGAAGTATGAGGTTTCTGGGGTTGGCATAAGACTCTGGTTTTGTAACCACGCAGGAGGGGTCTTGTTGGTGCTGGACTTCACTTTGATGGATTGGATGTACTGGCTTCTATTGATCTCACTCTGCCTTATCGATCCTTCCCTCCTTCCTCTCTTTAGTTTTTCCTCTGGGCTCTTGAGATCTCGCTAAATTTGCTGGAATTTAGAGGCTTCCGGGGTTGGCGTAAGACTTTGATTTTGTAATCATGGGGAAGGCAGGAAGTGTTTGGTCGGTGCTGGATGTCACTTTGATTTACCTTTCTTTTCTCTTTATTTCTTTTTTTTCTGACCTTTTCTCTGGTCTCCTGACCATTTAAATCTCACGACTCTGGCAAGATTCTGAAGTACCTGGTTAAGGCGAAGGGTAATGGGATATTTATAAGGTTTTAGGTGAATGAATGAGTATAAATTTATACGTATTTGCACGCACGCACACGCACGCACGCAAACGCACACACGCAAACGCACGCACGCACGCACGCAAACGCACGCACACATACACACAAAAAAAAAAAAAAAAAAAAGAGCAATGATGACAAGACGTTGAATCGGTAAGACTACCGAATGAACAATTCTGAGCTCTAAAAAAAAAAAAAAAAAAAAAAAAAAAGTTATATAGCAAATATATTTTATTGAGTTCCTTTTTTTTTTTTTTTATTACTTCTATTTCAAATAAATGACTGAGTTCACGACCTGCTGTCCTGGCGCCCTGAACCTGACCCGCTGCTGCCGCTTACAATGAATGAAAGGTAGGGGGAGGGGTCGTATATCATCTCAGAGTGTCGTGGCAGCACTTTAGAAAGATAGATAGATGGTTGGCACACTTGTTTATACATTGACATCGACAACAATGAAAAGGTCCAAGCCTTCAAGTGCTGCATTAAGAAAGCGGCGAAAGGAGGAGGAAGAAAAACGGGCCCAGGGTAGAGGTATGTATGTCAGTCAATCATCGTTTATAAAATAAACACGAAAATAGCGTTAGCTTCTTAGCTTGCTTGTAACTTGTTTACTGCACCATTACATCCATGCTAGTAGCTACTTTGCACACAAGAGTGGGGCAAGGCTTGCTGAGTTTAAACTAAAACAGCCAGTAAGTCCAGACACCAGCAAATGGATTTGCACAAGTCATTGTTTCACATAACCACATTAATTTATTAATTTATTGAAAATAAGAATTATGTGCTGGTTTAATGTAAACATCGATATAGTAAATGCATTTTTTTTTAACTAGATGCGCTGAGAAAATATTTGCAGCCACAACAAGCACCTGCAGAAGCTGTGGTGAACAATCCTTCAGTGTCATCTTCACCAAAGGCTACTGAATGTAAGTGCATGGATGGTGCATTTAATACAAACAGCCATAATTTCTGACATTGTATTCTATCATAATGCAAATGGATTTGTTTTCCCTGCTTTAACACCAAAATAATTTGAAGTGATCTATTTTGTTTAATGTACAGCTGAAGCAACAGCCAGTCAAGCACCAATCAGCAGTACTTTGAGTGACACAAAGCTCGATCTTCTAGATCCAGGTGACTATTTCAGTTATATCAGCTATTGCTGCATCATGTACAGTGCTCAGCATATATGAGTATACCACCTTTGAAAAATGTAAAGATTTTGTTCAATATCTCCCCGCGACCCTTGTGAGGAATAAGAGGTCAAGAAAATGGATGGATGGATGGATGGATGTTCAATATCTCAATAAACATAAGAACAATTTCCAAAATATTGACAAAATGTTTTCTGTAGAATACGCACTTGACTCACAACATGAAAGTAAGGTTGTAATAGGATGCATAGATTACAAAATCTTCAATTTAATCAAATTAACTAATGCAAAAAAAAAAAAAGCAACCCACAACAAAAACGACTACATCTAGTATTTTCTATGAGCTCCATGACTGTTATGGGTAGCAACATGTCTGCTAGGCCTGGAATTAACAAGCCTTTTTCTCGGGGTCTACTTATTTGTGCAATATGTACTCTCATAAAAAATAAAATAAAATAAAAAAACTCTTAGCAGAGATGCAGTCATTTCTTACCTGGCCAAAATCCAATATGTCAAGCATGGAACTTTTAGTTTTTCTAGAGGAGAAAAAACTTAGAGAAATCTATCCCAACATGTGGGTAGCACTCAGAGTGGCCGCTACCATACCAGTGACTGTAGCATCAGCTGAGAGATGCTTTTCCAAGCTTAAACTAATAAAAAACTATTTAAGGTCTACCATGTCACAAGAACGGCTAACTAGACTGGCACTTATCAGCATCAATCAAGAAGTATCCAGGCAGCTATCCTTTGACGCACCAATTGATGCCTTTGCTGCAAGGAGGTCCCGGCGTGCACTATTTTAAGTATTTGCCGTTATGTTCCTAGTTTTTTTGCACGCTATTCACATTATCTGTGAATCACCTTATTGCCAAAGTTTTACGATATATCAAAGTTTGTATATTGATACATTTACTATTTTTTGTATCTTACACAATTATTAATGTACATAGTGAAAACATTTTGAGGTTTTAAATACTGTCATTTTGCAAAAATTGCAATAAAAAGTTGCATTGCATTGTACTTCTGTTATTTTTCTTATTTTTATTTGTTTGTGGAATTTGGTATTTATTGTGTGGTGTGCTATTAAATATATCTATAATTTTTTTTGTGTGTTTTTTTTTTTTTTATGGGATTGGGGGGGGCTACCATGTACATTTTCGTCTAGGGTACCAAATCATGTAGGGCGACACATCCAGCGTCCTTGTTGCCAGAACTGCTTAAAAGTCTTGGTAACTTGTCTGCAGAGGCATGTCCAAATTGTTTGTGAAGTTTCTCTAAAACTCTCATCTTTTCATCTGTTTTCATCGTTTCTGTTATTGTCAGTATTTCTTCCTCAGTATCTGGTGTGTGCTCCGCATCAGCATTGCATTTCTGCTCACTGTCCACAATGCTTGCACAATAATGTCCAGAACTAGTGAAATCCAGTTTTATAGGCTGCTTGAACATTACTGCACTGTCACACTCCATGTTCAAAACTGTCCCTGCTCTTTTTAGGGATGTCTTGCTGAAGAGCAGAGGGATGTCAACAGGCACAACTTCAGCTTCTATGTTACACTTTGTGTGCCCAATTTTAGCTGGTATCTTCACACTTTTCACAGAGTAGACGACGTTTCCATCGCCAAACTTAAATGGCCTGCAACTTTGTTTTTCACTCTCATAGTATTAGCACTTTTCTTGCCAAATAATGTGCTGTACTGTTCAAGCCACTGCTGTCCGCACACTGTTCTAGTGGAAGCAGTGTCTATTATTGCTGAGCCAAAACATTTTGTTATAAATATCTCTGCATCTGTTGGTGATTCCTTGGTAAACAGAGTAACATTACACTCTTCAACTTCTTTTCGCGATTCTCCGTTATTTTTACACTCTCGTCTTGGTGTGGACAGTCTTTAGCCCAGCGAAACGTACTTTGGCACACTGCACATTTTGATCGCCGCCCATACTTGTCAAGTGGATTTGTACCATTTTGTGGAGTTTTCTGTCTCGGGGACCTTTGCCAGGCTTTGTTTTTTTTTTCGTTGCTGCTCCGTAGCATATACCGTTTCCTGGCTGATACCTTCGGTTACAGCACTCGCATTTCCGCCAAATATTCTCTATAGTGCTGACTTCATGTTAGCAAAGGTTAAGTCACTGCATGCTGTTAAAGCCAGCTGTCTGTCTGTCATATCCAAGCACGCTGTGTCTAACATCTTAAAAGCTAAAACAGCATCGGGTAACTCCATGTTGTATTTCCGCATTCGTGAATATCGCTGTTCAAACTCAATTATATAGTCCGCCATTGGCATATTCACGTCTTTCAGAATCCGGTCAAAATTGGAGTAAGCCTCATATATTCTGTCCTTTTTCCTCTTTAAGGAACAACCCATCAAGTTTGGCAAATAGTGTTCATTCCCCTGTCATCATTTAATTTAATTTCCATTGCTGTTTCTCGCGCCCTACCTGATAGCGCCAAAGCCACCGTGAGGGCTTGCTTTTTTTCTCCAAGTCGGTGACTCTTGTCCAAATTCCGATCTCATTTTTCCAGCTTTCGTAGGGTTTTCCTTCTTCAAATGGTGGCGGAAATCTGTAGTTGCTAACCATTCTCTGCTACCAATGTTGGATGGAATAAGAACTCCACTTTTGTTTCAAGTTTGTCTTCTTTATTTGCAAGGCTTCCCCGTCCACCACCGTTCCAACAGCACAACCACCGCTCTCCCCACTCGAGCTTCCGTCACATCAAAGAAACAACATTGTCCCCTTGTGGTGTGGCAAGTAAAAGATATTAAATTGAACAACACTGCCACAGTAGTTGACGAGTCCCAGGAAACTTCTGTCGCATTTGTTTGACGACGTGTGTTTTCCACAGCTTTGATTTTGGATTGGGCCGTTCTAATACCATTTTTGGACAGCACGTGGCCCATGAATTCAAGCTGTGGCATTCTAAATTGGCACTTTTTCCTGATAACTCTCAGGCCTCTTTCCTGCAGCCGCTGCTTGACTTGGTGTAGTCTCTCATCGTGCTGTTGTGTGGTTTCTCCTGAAACAATGATGTCATCCGCTATCTTGTGAACTCCTGGAATGCCATGTAACACCTGTCCAATGATGTGTTGGTACATCTCTGGTGCACATGAAATCCCGAACATTAGTCTTTTGTAGCGCCTCAACCCTGTGTGTGAGATAAATGTGGTGATCACTTTTTATTCGGGCTCCAACTCAATTTGATGAAATCCCCATCTTAGATCCAACTTGGAAAATACTGTGGATCCATTCATGTCCTCCAGTATTTCATCTATGACAGGAATGGGGTGTCTTTCTCTCACAATAGCTTCATTTGCTCTACACACAGTCTTGGTTCTTTGCTGCAACGATGCACTACAACTAATGGTGAGACCCATGGCGTTGGCACACTCACTTTTTCAATTACATCCATTTCTTCAAGTTCCTTGAGTTTCTCTTCTACTGGTTTTCTCACGCTGAATGGTAACCTGCGTACAGGCTGTGCCACTGGCTTTACACTGGTATCTACATGTACCTGGAGTTGAAAATCTTTGTTTTCCTAAGCCTTGAAAACAGTCTATATTTTTCCTCTATTTCTGCAGTGAATACTCCCGTGTCTTTTTGTTGGACGGTGTTCACATGTTCGATTGGACCTATGTGCAGAAGTCCAAGCTTTACATCAGTTTCTCTCCCAAGCACACAAATGCGTGCTTCTTTGATCACTTGTATGTTCGCAATGACAATTTCTGATCCTTTAGTTGCTTTCAAATTAGCACTGAAAATCCCTTTTACTTGGAGTGGTGTTTTTGAGCCAAATGGATAGACTTCCTTCTCTGGCCGCTTTAAGTTGAGATCAAATTAGGATTTTAACTCATCAAACTTGGCAACAGTCACAATATTGCACGTAGCCCCTGAGTCTATCAACATTTCAACTGGCTCATCATTTATTAGAACTGTTAGTGTTGCATTCTTAGCACTGCCCGTGACTGTAAACACTTGATCAGAATCACTGTCCTTAAGGTCTTCAGATGTAGTTGCAATTCTCTTGACTTTGTGTGTTTTCTTAATTTTAGCAAAATGTCCTTCTTTGCCACAATTATTGCACTTTTTATATTTGGGGACTGTACATTCACGACCTCTATGTCCTTCACGACCACAACGGTAACATGTCATGTTGTGGGAGTCACGGGTTGCTCCTTCCTGACTTGCACTGAATCTGGGTTTCACCGGTTTTCCTCTCCCTTTTGCAGGTGTATGTGCAACAGCACATTTTCTCCATTTTTGCAGCTTGCTGATTTGCAGCCTCCATTGTTCTTGCAATTTCAAGAAGCCCTGAGAGCTTTAAGTCTTTCTCGCTCAGCAATCTTCGACGTAATGTGTTTGATGTACATTTATCAATCACTTGGTCACGAATAAAATCCTCTTTATTGTCCACAAATTTGCACGTTAATGCAAGCGTCTTTAATCTGCTCACAAAACTGTCAATTGACTCTCCTTGTGTTTGTTCTGCTTGTCTAAACACATGTATACATATATATATGTATATATGTATATATGTGTATATGTGTATATATGTATATGTGTATATATGTATATGTGTATATATGTATATATGTATATATATATATGTGTATATGTGTATATATGTGTATATGTGTATATATGTGTATATATGTATATATATATATATATATATATATATATATATATATATATATATATATATTAGGGGTGTGAATTGCCTAGTACCTGACGATTCGATTCGTATCACGATTCACAGGTCACGATTCGATTCGATACCGATTAATCCCGATACGAATTTATAAGTCGATTGTTGCGATTTTTTTTCATTCAAATTTAGAAAATACTAATCAGTAAGCTTGTAGAGTGTAAGATTTATATGAAAATGTATTATTTATTTATCTGAAATTTCAGTCTTATAGAGGTTGTCATCTGTTTCATG
>NC_135424.1:25841511-26051511 GCF_051991245.1 Festucalex cinctus
GACTGCACTCTTAAATAAGGCATGTGAATATGAATATTTATAGACATATAATAGTGTTGTAGCT
Organism: Festucalex cinctus; assembly: GCF_051991245.1. Classification (NCBI taxonomy): domain Eukaryota; kingdom Metazoa; phylum Chordata; class Actinopteri; order Syngnathiformes; family Syngnathidae; genus Festucalex; species Festucalex cinctus. The sequence goes on from NC_135424.1 coordinate 25,841,576, forward strand.
CGGAGCAAGAGATTGTGAATATTCACTTTCTTGCAATTTTTGAAAAAAAAAAAAAAAAAAAATCCTCATTTTGTGGCTTCTACTCTAATAGATGTCGGCTCATTCTAACCTCTCCTGAGATAGATGCCACCTTTTTATCACCATCAGGAAACCAAAAACTGGAAGTCACTGTAATGAGTAATTGTGAACTGCTAACTTCCTGTGTGAGGGTAGTTGCTAACTAAAACAGCACTACTGAATCACTGAAAAATTAAAAGGTCATGATCAAAATTTTAACTTTTTTTCCCCCACTAATGTATCAACTCTTAATGTGTCAACTACCAACTGACCAGTTGAGTTCTTTTGCTAACCAAAACAGCACCTTAATAAACGTTTTAACATTGATTTGATCATTGATCTAAAATGGGTTGGCTAACATTATGAGAATACTTTTTCCACCATACCTGATCAGTTTTAAGCAAAAACAACATAGTTAATTCTTTCATTCGAAAAGAACAACAAGTTAATGGGACTCTTCCAACACAGAGAAAAATCAAAGTCTAGCCATTGAGTGAATGTGCACCTTGGCTTAGCATTCAACAATACTAACCGTAATACTAGTTTACAAGATCCGTTGCAGGGCCGGCCCTACATGATTTGGTACCCTAGGCGAAAATGTACATGGTTGCCCCCCCCCAATCCCATTTAAAAAAAAATATATAGATATATTATATTTAATAGCACACCACACAATAAATACCAAATTCCACAAACAAATAAAAATAAGAAAAATAACAGAAGTACAATGCAATGCAACTTTTTATTGCAATTTTTGCAAAATGACAGTATTTAAAACCTCAAAATGTTTTCACTATGTACATTAATAATTGTGTAATATACAAAAAATAGTAAATGTATCAATATACAAACTTTGATATATCGTAAAACTTTGGCAATAAGGTGATTCACAGATAATGTGAATAGTGTGCAAAAAAACTTCACTAAATAACTTAGGAACATAACGGCAAATACTTAAAATAGTGCACGCCGGGACCTCCTTGCAGCAAAGGCATCAATTGGTGCGTCAAAGGATAGCTGCCTGGATACTTCTTGATTGATGCTGATAAGTGCCAGTCTAGTTAGCCGTTCTTGTGACATGGTAGACCTTAAATAGTTTTTTATTAGTTTAAGCTTGTAAAATAATCTCTCAGCTGATGCTACAGTCACTGATATGGTAGCAGCCACTCTGAGTGCTACCCACATGTTGGGATAGATTTCTCTAAGTTTTTTTCTCCTCTAGAAAAACTATAAAAGTTCCATGCTTGACATATTGGATTTTGGCCAGGTAAGAAATGACTGCATCTCTGCTAAGAGTTTTTATTTTATTTTTTATTTTATTTATTAGAGTACATATTGCACAAATAAGTAGACCCCGAGAAAAAGGCTAATTGTTAATTCCAGGCCTAGCAGACATGTTGCTACCCATAACAGTCATGGAGCTCATAGAAAATACTAGATGTAGTCGTTTTTTGTTGTGGGTTGCTTTTTTGTTTTTTGTTTTTTTTGCATTAGTTAATTTGATTAAATTGAAGATTTTGTAATCTATGCATCCTATTACAACCTTACTTTCATGTTGTGAGTCAAGTGCGTATTCTACAGAAAACATTTTGTCAATATTTTGGAAATTGTTCTTATGTTTATTGAGATATTGAACATCCATCCATCCATTTTCTTGACCGCTTATTCCTCACAAGGGTCGCGGGGAGATATTGAACAAAATCTTAAAATTTTTCAAAGGGGGTATACTCATATATGCTGAGCACTGTACATGATTCAGCAATAGCTGATATAACTGAAATAGTCACCTGGATCTAGAAGATCGAGCTTTGTGTCACTCAAAGTACTGCTGATTGGTGCTTGACTGGCTGTTGCTTCAGCTGTACATTAAACAAAATACATCACTTCAAATTATTTTGGTGTTAAAGCAGGGAAAACAAATCCATTTGCATTATGATAGAATACAATGTCAGAAATTATGGCTGTTTGTATTAAATGCACCATCCATGCACTTACATTCAGTAGCCTTTGGTGAAGATGACACTGAAGGATTGTTTACCACAGCTTCTGCAGGTGCTTGTTGTGGCTGCAAATATTTTCTCAGCGCATCTAGTTAAAAAAATAATGCATTTACTATATCGATGTTTACATTAAACCAGCACATAATTCTTATTTTCAATAAATTAATAAATTAATGTGGTTATGTGAAACAATGACTTGTGCAAATCCATTTGCAGGTATCTGGACTTACTGGCTGTTTTAGTTTAAACTCAGCAAGCGTTGCCCCACTCTTGTGTGCAAAGTAGCTACTAGCATGGATGTAATGGTGCAGTAAAAAAGTTACAAGCAAGCTAAGAAGCTAACGCTATTTTCGTGTTTATTTTATAAACAATGATGATTGACTGACATACATACCTCTACCCTGGGCCCGTTTTTCCTCCTCCTCCTTTCGCCGCTTTCTTAGTGCAGCACCTGAAGGCTTGGACCTTTTCATTGTTGTCGATGTCAATGTATAAACAACACAAGTGTGCCAACCATCTATCTATCTTTCTAAAGTGCTGCCACTACACTCTGAGATGATATACGACCCCTCCCCCTACCTTTCATTCATTGTAAGCGGCAGCAGCGGGTCAGGTTCAGGGCGCCAGGTCAGCAGGTCGTGAACTCACAGTCATTTATTTGAAATAGAAGTAATAATAAAAAAAAAAAAAAGGAACTCAATAAAATATATTTGCTATATAACATTTTATGCTAGAAAACACGAGAGGGGGGGGGGGGGGGCTTTTTGTGTTTGTGTTTAAAAAAAATAATATTTTTCCTTTCTGCAATTTGGCGCCCCCTCCACAAGATGGCGCCCTAGGCGACCGCCTAGCTCGCCTGTAGCCTGGCCCTGATCCGTTGACACTTCGTTTAAAGTGAATTAAGATGTCCATTCCTGGTCTAGAATGACTTAAGTTCATAGTCCCTACTCTTATGCCAATGTCAGACTACGCGATTTTTTTGTCTTACACGACAGTTGCGCTGTCACATTACCCGACAAATTCGCTCTGTGTCGTGGACGGGGCTTGTAGTCACAGTACACGTCTGAACGCGACAAGACACCAGCCGATCATCGTGTGTTGTCTTGCCAAGAGAGACGCGTCGGCCACTGTTTGTTGGGGAGGTGGGACAAAAAAAAGAAAAAAAAGAGGCAAGGACAGGGAGTGTTTGCGTGAATGGAGCATGCATGGGACAAGTGTGATGTGAGCGCATTGCTTGCGCTCCCTGCTCCGCAATAGTGTTTAAAATATAATTTAGTAGCCAACACTGTATTTTAATTTATTTAGGCCTATATGCGCCGGGGTAATTATAGCTGATTTTGTTCATTAATTTGCGGGATGACATCTTGTTTTATTATTTTATCAAACACTGAAATATTATATTGAGTATTTTTTACTGCTTCATTTATTCATATTTGATTTGTTTTAGTACGCTGCATTGGATAGTACGCCACTCACTCCGAGGGGGAAAAAAAAAACTTTCAAGTGAGAGCGGGTGACAGTTAAGGCGGCGAGGCCTGGCCCGACTATATGAAAATGTGATCGATCTTCACTAAATATGTGCCCATCCCTACTCATATGCCCAAATCTCTGAAATTATTAGAGTCACAATATATTTTGGTCCTCTATTCATGTCGCTGTTGCCTGACGGGTTGCACGGATGGGTGCGCGCTCCATGCAGCCGCAGCGCTGCAGCGGGGCGCTTTTTTTCTTTTTCTTTTTTTTTTTTCCCCTCGAGATGCACCTGCCTGGCCCCATCCCTTGAAATATCCAGGGGATAAATAAATGAATACATAAAGGACTAAATAAACAAATGCTAATAAAATAAAATAAAAATGCTAATAAAAAGAGCTATAAAATGCTGTTCAGTGTGTGATTGACGTTTCGCTCCCTCTCGCTATTGGTCAATGCTGTGGAACCAAACGGACGACGACGTAGGTATGTCACATTATGCGTCAAGACGAGCAAAAATGGACTTTCGTCATGATGGTCGTGAACCATCCCGGACAACAGGCGACCAGTCGTTGAACGTGTCACACTACACGGGCGACGCTACGTCAAGACAACCCAAAATCCTTTACGACATACCCCGTTTGTCCGCGACACGTCGGTCGGGCTAAAATCGGGCTGTTTTCGTGTAGTCTGACATCGGCATTAATTTTCATACGTGTTAATTGATAATTGCCCATTTAAGTTCTGCCGCTAACCAAAGCACGTCACAAGTAGCTTTAGTCGTTACGAGCATTTAAAGCTTGATTTTTGTCATTAATGCGTTCAGCTTGTTTCCCCACAAACAATTATGAAGTCTATAAATGAGTGCATAAAACTAATGTAGGTTTCGGAAAAGAGAATACTTTGAGGTCTGCTGAGAGCTAGTCAGGCATCAGGTCTGTTTCATTCATTCAGCGACCTTGCTCTTCTGGGAAGAAATGATGGAGGGTTTTCACAGTGCATGTTTTTACACTCCGCCATGAGATGAATAAACGCCGCCCTTGAAAAATGAAAATCAAAGGTAGTGAAAAAGCTCCAAGGGATTAGAGCTGGGGAGTCTGCTATCAAGCCCAGTTTACTCTTTATGATGTCATTTTCTTTTTTTATGGAAGAATCAGAGGGTGAAGAGCTCAAGGCAGATATGGAATCCAGGTTTGGGTGTAATCTCTCCCCCCATTTTTTTCCCTCCATTCCACAGTGCATAAATCTGCTCCATTGATCTTTCAGAATAACGTGTCTATTGACAAGAGCCAGTCCCTCGGCTTGAAAAGTGATAACAGCGCAGGGTTGTCGCACTAAATAGTTATGGATGCCATTCCTGCCTGGGTGTGAGCCCTCACTCTTGTAACAGGCTCTAGCGTCAAGTAACACTTTTACGTGTGAGTGAATGCACAAATGTGTGCGAGGCCCCGCTGAGTGCGTTTATGCAGGCCGTTAATCATGGTGTTGGCCAGCTGGCTGTGGCCACTGGGCAGGTGGGCCTGTCAGGTTGGCAGCCCCGATCATGCAAGCCTGAAACCGGACCCCCGAGGGGACAACCCTGATGTCTCTCATCCTCCCGTGTCAACTGGTGCTTACCCAGTGCTATTTTAACTGATACCTTAGATCGCATTCAAGAGTGACAAACTTGCCCTAGCGTGGTGGTAAAATCCCAATAAACAGACTCATTGAAATGAAGACATGATGTTTTATGACAGGGAGATTAGACGGATTCATTTGAAATCCCTTGGAAGTGGATATATTTCACCCGTGGTCACGACAAGTGACATTAAAAGGGAAATTCCAGACTTTTTTTTTTTGGCACTTATATGCACCATTAATGTCTGATTCTAGTCATGACATTTCACTCAGTCGTCAGAATTGAGGAAATGAGCATTCACACTCAGACACTCTTGAAAATTGTTCTGTAGCTGCAATGGTCCAGACTTGGGAAGGTCAAAGGGTCAATTATTTTTTCTTGTAGAACTGAATGATGGTTAAGTGTCTCGGACCAATTGTGGGGAATAAATGGAGTATGTTTTGTATTTTATTTTTAGGAGCAAATCAAAAAGATTAATCAGCAGCTTTAAGCCATGATTCACGCTGCACTTGCTCAGCGTGAAAGGGTTGTCCGCAGCACGGGAAGACGACAGAACCCTCGTGGCCAGCGTGCCCATATTTGGAAGTGCCATGCAGGAAGTGATGACGGACGCTTTTGCTCCTGGTTTAGACGAGACGTGCACTGCGTCTTGTCCTCTCCTATTGAAGGCCCTTCTGTCATGTCATGACATCGCCGTTTTTAATAGAACATTTTTTAATTCGGCAAGATTTGCCGTCACTCTGTGCCATCTTTACTGAGCAAGTGCAGTGTGAAAATGGCTTAAGGCTCAAGAATAACAATAGAAAAGTTACTGAATACCATATTTTTTTCCCCCAGATTTAAAGATAATGTATTTATATCAAACCACGCTTTTATTCTTTTACATTCTTGTTTAACCACCTTCAACACTTGTGTTATATATTTTCCACAATGATATAAAGTAGTATCAGCAAATAAAATACTTTTGAGCATTTGGGATACATCCAATGGGGTATATGCCATGGAAGAGGCGGGACTGTTTTTGCACATCAGCTTTGGTTCTGGTTCGGTTTGCGACGTCTGGGTTGCGTCAAAATACTTGTGCTTCCGACTTTGTGCCCCTCGGTTGTGCGTTCGCAACCCGGACCGGAACCAAACTCATGTGCAAAATCGCGGAAGTCAGAAGTGACACCTCTTCCGTGGCATATACCCCATAAATCATTAATGTACAAAATAAACAATTTTGGACCTAGAATGGATTCTTGAGCTATTCCACAATGTATATGATTCAGATTTTACGTTTTGTATTGCTTTCTATTTTTTAAGTAACTTCCAACCCATTCAAGTGCAATCCCTCTACCATATTTACTCTTTTTTTTAAATTATTAGTATTAAGTATAGGATGATCAATGGTATCAAAAGCTTTTTTGAGATCCACAAAAATACTTAGAATTTTTTATATCTATTGCTGGAGATATTTCTTCAGTTAATTCCATAAGTGCCATTGATGTTCATCAATAGAACAATATGAACGATAGAACGTTATATAGCGCAGCTCTATTTCTGCATATTGGACTTCCCTTACTTGTGCCTTGATACCATGTTGTAAAAGTTCTGAACCAAAATACACTTCTTGCGTGTCACATCACTCATTTGCGACACAAGAGTAATAGATAAGCGGAATCGAACAGTTTTGAGGATTCAGATTACTGAGAAACCGTTCTCAAGAGGAAGTGGTTTTCATTTCATTTTACAATGGCTCATTCGTGTCAATATTGCTTCTACTGAACTCAACAATCTTCTTGATGGACGTGGATGTCAGACATCAAGCGCTTTCCGCTGTAAGGTAACACTGAAGAGAGGACGAGTTGTATGTGGACTGTTCTTCCATTCATCATCCTGAAGGGGCACTGACAGTAAAGCATCCGTTGGCAGGGGAGCTGTAAAGTGCCTTATGACATAGAGAGGATTGTTCAGGTCCCCAGATTAGCACTGCATCCCCGGATGAAATGTCTTGTTGGCCGTGAGGTTGAGCGTCTACTTGTAGCCCACAACTGTCCCTGCTGTGAGACGAGAGATGTCTGTTTAGCTAGCCACGGGAAGCATTTTGTGTTCTGTTACCATGATAAGCCGTGGTGTTACTACAACCAACAGTTTTGGCAAAACTACACGTATTTTTACGCCCGGATTAACCTTATTTGACATTTAGGCATGTTGGCTTCTTGGAAATTTACAACAAATGTCACACACGGGTTTAGTTTTTTTTAAAACAAACCGGGGTGGCCTTTCTTGAGTTTCACACGGTCGTCAATGTGTCAACTCCAGGAACACACGCCTACCCTTTTAGTGTCTTCTCATCCTCTCCTCTGCAAGTAAATGACATCCATCCTACTTATTCACAGCCATCATACCCCCACCCCGCCATTTTTTTTTTCTTTCAACATGTAGAAAGTATATGCTTGTATAAATCTTTAAGAGACCAATTAATTAAGCGGTCATCATTAAACTTGGTATTTATAAGTGAAGAGTTGTCTTCAGGGTCGTTGCGTTCAAACTACATCTCTTTTTAATTCCTCCGCTGCAGTCCTTCATCCCGGTCGTTTAAGTTCATCTCCCGAGCCCAGTTTCTCTGCAAAAGTTATTGACATTTGTTACTCACGCTTAATTAAATTGCAAGCTCCACAAGCATCCCCCGCTCATAAAGCTAGGTGCTGACGATTATATTGCGGCGCACACATGCACACTGTCCATGTGTTGACACGCAGCTGCAGTCGTCTGTTCAGTGCCTCGTTCCTGTGGGCCACTTTGCTCAAAAGCCGCTGACAACACGCTGAGTAATAGTTGGTTGTCCTGGCACTGCGGAATTCCCCTCACACTAGTACTCTCCTGTCTTAGTTATGGCCCTGATACTTTTATTTTTTTTATGTAAGCACAATGTATATTACAGAAGCGTATTGCATTCACTTGGAAAAAGGAAAACTACCCATTTTTTGGGAGAGCTTTGTCTGACAGGTTGACATGGACAGATAACACTACAGCTGTAGTGAAGAAGGCACAGCAGCGTTTGCATTTTCTTAGACTGCTGAAAAAAACGAGGTCTGTGAGGAACTTTTAGTGTGTTTTTATCGGTCTACAATAGAGAGTATCCTGACATACTGTATGACTGTGTGGTACAATGGATGCTCGGCAGCTGATAAAAAATGTCTACAGAGAGTCATCCTTTCTGCACAGAAAATCATTGGCTGTTCCCTTCCTTCATTAGAAGAAATTGCAAATTGTAGACTGGTCTCAAAAGCTGGAAAAATAGCAAAGGACTCACCCTGCCAATGCACTTTTTCAGTTACTGCTCTCAGGGAGACGTCATAGGTGCCTTAAAACCACGACTAGTAGGTAAAGAGCTAGTTTTTTTTCCCCCAGTGTAGTAACTTTTTTAAACAGCCATAAGAAGTATTTTTAACGAATTGGTGCTCTTTGTATTTATTTCTTAAATTTGTGTTTATGTAAGGTTTTAATGGTGGTTTTAAAGATGAAGCACTTTACTGGAGCGGCATTTTAATTTCATTGTATTTATCTATTTACAATGACAATAAAAGCATTCATTTATTTATTCATTCATTCATTCATTCATTTTTTTTGTATTTTTTATTATTATTTTTTGTTTTTCTGTCTTACTGCATATTTGCTTGTCATTATTTTTTTTTTGAAAAGCTATTTATTTAAAAACAAACAAACAAACAAACAGAAAAATTTATACCGAAAAACAGAGCACCAGCTTCTGTTTTTTTTTTTTTTTTTTTTTTTTAAACCTCTGAATTCCAAGTCACTTGTTGCAGACTCCCTAATGGTGGACACTTTGCCGCATGCAATACTCTTCTGTAGAAACGTAACTGTTAGCTTTCTAAAATCATGCCGATCAATTGACATGTCTTAAACAACACCTTTTCTTTTTATGCCGCTTTTTCGGCTGAAAACAATGATCGACTCATGTTGACTCGGAAGCCACATTTAATCTCGAGAGGTTTTGCGAGACTTCCCGTCACATTCTTGAATGAACTCGGCTCGCGTGTGGTGTGTGATTGTGCAGTGTGGCTGCACACCACACACGGTACGTTCTGTAACTCCCGTGATTTTTTCTCTTCACGTGTGGTGTCTGTCAAAGATTGGAAATCAGCAGACAATTTTAAAATCTTGCCTTGTGAACCAGGCTTTATATGTACCTTAACTGAGCCAGTCAGTGATATAGTTGACGGTTCATTGGCGGTAGTTTTTTTTTTTTTGTTTTGTTTTATTTTTCCTCCTCTGCTCCAAATGCATCACCAGGTACCTGTTCTTCCTTTTTTGCTGCAGTTGTGTATATAAGGCTATGTAAATGTCTGTCTACGTAAACATATGTTTATATTTTTATGTTTTTAATCTTGCACACTAGAAATGCACAATTTTGTAACGGATGCTAATAAACTAAATGAAACTAAAATTAATCTCATTCAAAAAATAAATCTTTAAAACTTAAAACTTTCATAAAATTCAATCTAAATAAAATAATTAAAAATAGCTCAAAAGGACGATGGAAATTACAGAACTAATATAACCCTGATTTCAACACATTTCAACAAAAATGAAATGTATAGAAAATACCGTTTGTAGAATCTGTTTGCTAGATAAGTCTTAAGAGGTGGGGCCTGGTTGGGTGGCGATTGACATCTGCATATGAGCGTGTGGGCGTGATTTCACTGTCATTCACAGACCACATTTAAAAAAAGCATTTTTCATTGATTGCTGCTGCTCATACAGTGAGGCGGAGGATGCATTCTTTTTAAAGGCCACCCAGTGCAATGCTTCCTTTCACCTTATTTTTTTTTATTTTTGCAAGTTGCTGGTTGCCATCATAGACTCCCCGACTGATTCGCGAACATCTGCTGGACCATTTAGCCAGCAGATCAGCCTGTGAGGAGGGAAAGTCGGGGGGGGGGGGGGGGGTTGCAGGTGCGGCCAGAGCCAGAACACATCAAACCAAATCCACCAGAGCACAAATGACTCACTGCCTCTCACAGGTAATAAAACAAGCATAAAGTTTGCTTAAGGTGCAGGTGGGGGTATTTTGCACTGTACTGGAGAGAGAGCAGGCACCAGCCCGATGCAGGGGAAAGGTAATTGGATGCATATGGGAGGAGGTAAATGAAAGAATTGTGAGAATATCCCTGCGGAATACCTAATGGGGACAGGACAGAAAAGGAAATTAAAAATTATTTGAAGCAGATGGGCCGCTCTTTGAGTTTTTCAGGGAAATTTATTAGCACCGTGAAAGAAACGTGTCTGTTTATTTTGCACGGCTATGAAACCCAACGGCCTGCTGAGTTGTGCTTGTGTTAGTTTATGGCCGCCGGGCCATTAGTCATAATTTAGAATGCATTTGTTTATCGATTCACAATTTACTATGATTTATCGGTGCCTGTCAGCTTTTATTCTAAACTTCACTCGTTTCCTAAGAAATATAAACAAAGTTGGATGACGTACAGGTACGGTGTCATTTGAGCCTAATTGCTTGACTTCGAGTGGCACTTGACTATAATTCATTTGTTCCTGTTATTTCCTCAGTGCCAGATATAATATAAGGTGGCGGAATATGATCCCAATCATTAAGTGTGTCATCTTATTGAATATGTTGATAGGAAAATCTCTCCTAGCTGAGACACTTTTAGAACATAATAGCTTGAGCGCAGTGGTTTGCTTATACATGGTGAGCCTCTCAAAGAGGTTGCGCTAGGAAGCTAGTTGTGTTCCTTCAAGAAAGCGCCGTTAAATTCAACGGGCTCTGGGCGTCTGGACGCATAAAGGTTAGTGTGGATATTAACCCAACATATGGTTCGTATTTGCAAGAAGTATCCTAAGATTAACAACCTCCCAATATAAGAGGGTAAGCGCAAGATGTTCAGCATGTATACACGCTGTTGTCAATTTAACCTTTAATTTCCAACAAATGCCTCTTTTTGCGTAAAGGTATTGTAAACCATTTTTTGTCTCTTTTTGCGGGGGTGGGAGGGTTAAAAAAAAAAAAAAAAAAGTATATATTTTTTGATTGATGAACTAAAAAAGATAAAATGAGTGAAAAATTAAAACATTTCAACTATTGGAGATTGAAAAGTTTAGAGTAGTTCACCGGTTCATCCTGAAACTTTAAGTCAAATATCCCTAACTTTTCCTATCGTATATAAATATATGTATTTTTGCAAACGTATGCGCCGTCCTTATCGCTGACCTCTGGAGATAAATCTCAGACAGAGACAAAGACTGTTGTAGTGGCTCACAGAATTTGAAAGCTGCTAACCTTACATAAAGTGCCGACAGCTTTTTGTTTTTATCATTCTAATGGTTGTTGTTTTCAGTATTTTATTGTTTTGTTTTTTTTATATTGTGTTTTAGTGTTTGAATCTTCTATCTACATTCTATGTTTTAAATGAATTGTACAGTGCTTTGGTTAACCCCATTTTTAAAATGGATTGCATTGGATTCATATGTTTTTTTAAAATCATTTTCAGTTTTAAGTGGGGCTGGGCAATATGGCCAAAAAAATAAAATGTGTTTTTTTTCCCTGCCCCAAGCATTCAATTATGATTTTAATTGATTTTAATCTAATAGACCCCACAAACATTTATTTAAAGGTTTCATTTATTCAAAAATAATTCCTGTACAAAATGTTCACAGAACAATAATGTACAAAGATTCTAAATCAGTTTTAACATAAACTTGACATCCATAGTTTGTGCTTAAATGCCACAATTAAGTAGTTGGTAGCTAATTTAAACATGTCTTGGAAAGCACCCATCCAGCATTCTGCCACTTATGCAAAATTACAACTCACAAAAACATTTGGATGTAACAGAACATAAGAACAACAGATTTTAATAATCCAGAAGACAAAACTCGGGCAAATTTTCAAGTGTTTGATTTTTAAAATGACATTTTATCAAATTAATTTGATTTATTGCCCAGCCCTAGTTTTATTGTGATTAATCATAATTAATTGCATATTCTCATAATGGAACCTCCAAAGTGGAGTCATAAAAGACTACCAAAATTTGAAACAATCATACAACACATCTCCTGACATCTTTCTCTCTCGCCACTCCAGCCAAAAAGGTGGCGGGTGTTGTGGGAAGAGTGTGAACAAAAACAATTCTCACCTTGAAGTAAACAAGAATCCTCATCCAAGGCTTGTCGACTTCCTGCTGTGCTTAGCAACATTTCCAATCAAGTAGAACAAAATACATACACTACAACACTTATCGAAGGATTTTGACTTCTTTCACAACATTGTGTTTAAATGGAGCAATACGATTCGAAGAATTTGTGCGCCATTATAACCCTTAAATCCTTTAAATTTGAAGAATATTAAGGCTTAATGCAACCAGAGAGTAAGGCAAGGAAACAATTAGCATTCCACTTTTATAACAACAAAATCAATTTACATCAAGCCAGGGCTGACCTAGTGGTTTGACTTGTGCGATTATATGTGTAGCAATCAAGCACCACTGGACTGTGTGTGTGCGCATGTGCGTGTGTGTCGTTTCATCTAGATCTAAACCCAAGTGCTACCTTTCAAGTGTCGGATCAGCACAACTGACGGAAACAAACAAAACCCCTCCTTGACAGCACAAAAGCCTTTCTGTGTCTGCGTGCGAGGTTCGACATTCGCCGAGCTTGACATGTGGTGGAAGAAACAATTGCTTCATTAGTGAGAGGTGAAATAGTTTCAAAGAGGCTGTTTGTTGTGTTGAGATGGGAATTAATATGCCCCAGTTTGCAAATTATGATCACAGATGACAAAATCATGTCTTTACTGTATTTTCCTGTTGTAACTGCGGTTGTGTTCATTATGATAGCGGTGTCTTTTAAAATGGGTAATATTATAAAATAAAATAAAAATATATATAACATCGAATCAATAATATTAATAATAAAAAAGAAAGAAAAAAAAGCACAACTTAGATCCATTGAACACCAAGTGATTCAGGCGAACGCGACTCAGGTGGACCCTCTTAAAAAAAAATACTGTTGGCGATTCTTTGCCACACATGAAGTGTCTCTGTTACACTAGCGTAGTGCAAGGGAATACTGCTACCCTTTATCAGGTTTTAAAGGCTCTACATACATATTTACTTACATTTTTCTTGAACCAACAAAAACATGTAGCGTTTGTCAACGAAAAAGCAGCCAGCTAAATGGTGCATTCGCGCCACCAATTGATATTGACCTGCCACAGCATAGAAACAAATGTGAATTGATGGTGGCTGGACGTTATGACGTTTTCCGTTGCGATAGGCAATTTTTGTCACATTTTGAATCGTAGCAAAACCCATCATTTGCTCAACAGTTCTGTCAGTTTCAGCTGCATTTTTACTGTGTGGTAGGGCGTACTCATATTTGGTGCAGGCATTGATACTCTAATCTGTTTTCAATGCTAGTGTAGAAAATATTAATCATGTTAAAGAGATAACAAAACGGCAAAAAATAAAAATAAAATCATCTAGTCATAAGAACACATAAGTAGAGCACAGTACTAATACAGTAAAACATGAAAAAAATGGAACCAAGTCAGATTAATTGCAAAACCTGCGCAGGTGTCACATGCAGAATGTCAAGTCGATCTACTAATAGTCTTTTTGGATACTTGATGAATCGACTACTACTAAGACTTTATACCACACACGACAATCATGGTCGCCTTTCAAGGAGACGCCATCCAAGGCCGACACTGATGTACACACGTGCATCATGTAGAGCAGATAATCTGTTCTCTCCGTTTAGCTTCATCATGTCACGCGACATGGCCGACGTCCCTCACTAGTCATTTTTAACATCGTAATGTGACGAATGCTGTCAGTGCGCATTATGTTTGGGTGCACTGTAAACACAGTCCCTCCCCCTTGTGCTCAGTATCCAGCTGCGCAGCATGTTTCTGACTCCTGCTGATCAATTCGCGTGTCATTTCGCACGTACGCCGTGTGATCGATGACTGAGACGCATTTGCCACCAGTCAGCAAGAGTGGTGCTCTGTCAGCGAGGACTGACATTTAAAATTGCTCTGATCAGTAGTTTTGCTTCGATACATTAGCCTTTATCGGCATTTTAGTCATGATCCGTGTCACACAAATAGTTGTAAACACGAAGGCTATTTTGATTTTTATTATATATATATATATATATATATATATATATATATATATATATATATATATATATATATATATATATATATATATATATTATTCACGATAAAGCTCATCATTCCCCCGCCTACTGCCCAGAGCCAGCTGAGATAGGCGCCAGCAGCCCCCGCGACCCTTGTGAGGAATAAGCGGTCAAGAAAATGGATGGATGGATGGAAGCTCATCATAAATGAACAATACATAAATGGGTCATTGACTGATAAGGATTTTACCTGAATCAGCAGTTAATTTGTTATAAAAGCACATACAATGTGTTCTCTATAATTTACTATTATCTACAATTTTACTATTATGTCCAATTTAGGACATTTAGGACAAGGTGTGTTTCTGTAAGGGGTGTTAATTTGTGGAATCATTTTGGTAATGACTTGAAAAGATGCAAGTCAATTGTTGAGTTTAAAAAAATGTTCAAAATTAAAGTTCAAGAGAATTATTTAAATCAGACATGAACTAGTACAATTGCAGAAATGAAATGAAATGTTCTTTTTGATTCCATTATGAGGGTAATGAAAATTGTATCTGCGATTACGATGATGTATTATTACGGTGTACGCCTAAGAAATTCATGCACATACGCTATTGACAATTGTACGTATGTTAAAGTGAAATTGTCCACATGAATATGATTACACATTTTCTTTTTATTGTAATGCGTTAATTTACTGTTGAAATAAGATACAAAGAATAAGGGGTAGGGTTACATGTTCAATAAACTTTTTCATTTGAGGGCCACATACAGAAAATCAGGGCCACATAATGTTATGAAGACAAATTGTGTTTAGTCCTAAAAATTGTACAAGTAATTTATTTGTATTTTTGCATATTTAGAAAAATACTACAGTATATAAACCAATTTATTTGTAATATGGCAGTAGGGTTATTATAGTTTTGGAATTTTTCATTTTAGTTAGATTTTTATTAGTTTTCACGGTGGTTCTGTTAGTTTTTATTAGTTTAGTTCTTTAAAAAAAATGCTTGGTTTTAGTTTAGTTTAGTTTCAGTTTTAGTATTAGTTTAAAAAAAAATGTGTATTACTTGTGCACAATATTTAAAAAACACCATGGGCGCAACGTCATCTGAAGGTGCTTTTCTATTGGCTGCTGCTAGATGACGTCACTTCTGTGTGACAAACTTTTATACATCATTATTCCGGTTTATATCAAAATAAATCTACTAAAAACCACATTTAAAATCATCGCCAAAGGCTCATGCATTAAATTCATTACCAAAGACTAAAACGAAGGACGTTTGCTATAATTATAGTTATAGTTAGTTTTGTAAACATAAAATGTAGTTTCAGTTAGTTTTCGTTTTTAAAAAGCATTTTTGCTTTTATTTTATTTTGGTAACAATATATTTTTTTAATTTGAGTTTTTTCATTTGTTTTAGTTAACTAAAATAACCTATATTGGCACCTGTTTTTCAATACCCTCCCTTCAATACCCCTCCCTTCTTACTTTGACCATCTCCATTTTTGTTTTGTTTATTTTATTTGAACTGAGTCAAATGCCATTTTTAGCACATGGCGCGGGCCACTGAAAAATGGAAGGCGGGCCGCAAATGGCCCCCGGGCCATAGTTTGGACACCCCTGATCTAGGCGATACTGTACATCTATGGTCGCACCACATGAGTTTTTCAACTTAATTCAAAGTTATGGGTCTAACAATTAGCCATCGAAACAAAACAAGCTAGCTAGCCACACAAGTGAAATTAGAATGAAAATATATATTTGTAGGAAAAAAATATATATATTGTTTTCAGGTCATATCACATGATGTCCACACATGACCACAACATGCCAGTCACTAAATGGGTAACTTTTTTTTTTTCTAAAGATAGTTGTAAGACAGTACAAACCTGATAGCTGCTCCCATGGGTTCTTCACTGTCTTGTGGATGATGCAAAATCCTGCCTTTTAAATGTATTTCAAAATAAAAGTACCAAATTGGTTATAATTCAGAAAACAATCAACTTAGCCATCAATAACCCATATACATGCAACATGAAAAACATTGTTTATGTTTACCAGTACCTAGGCAGTACCATGGGGTTGCAAAATAAATAAATAAATAAATAAATAAATAAATAATAGAATCAATGATTTATGACATTTCTTGAACAGCTTCTGTCAATATGGTTCACATACTCTAATTAAAAGCACAACCTTTAAAAGCCGTTACAGTTGAATAGCTTTACAGTGTAAAAACAAGCTTTGTTTTAAAACATGATTTTAATAATGCTTTCAGAGACCTTAATCATAGGTATGTGAAAGAGCATGGTCTTTAACCTTGATTTAAAAGCATTTAGAGTTATTTATTTCAGTAATAAAGGATACTAGCAAATCGGGGGACTGTATAATACACAAGTACAGAGAGAAAAAAAAAAAGCTTTTTAAGTGCAAATTTTATATAGAGCTGCAAATTATACGGTACTACATAATTCACATTTTTTAATCTATGTATCTATGTCAGCAACAAAACATATAGTGAAAGGCAAACAAAATAATTAAATGCACTTCCACTAGATGGCAGTTAGCCTTTGTATCAAACTGTTGTCATTCACCCAACAGAAAATATCTTCGTGCACAACTGAACTGGGGCAGATTTCACTCTCAGTACATTTTTGAGTGACTAGTGATGAGATTTGGTGGCATGGAGATTCTTCTAATGTCAAATACGTGCTTCAGCCGTTTCAGGTGGCAAATTAGCCACTTCATAAATCCTCTGCTGGTTTCAACAGACAAAATCCTTTGATTTAAAAAAAACAATAATAAAAAGTAAAAGAAAGGAGAAACCTTATACCTGTCATTTACAACCTGCCCCAACTTGACAAGAGTTGTGTGTCACCATTGTACCACCCAGCCGTCAACACCCCCGCCCCATGATGGATGAGAAGCCTGCCTGAATTGAATCGGCATGTCAGCGGGAGAGCATGGCTCTGTCATTGTAATGGATGCCAACATACTTAAAGCCATCATGTGAGACATTAGCCTCCGCTGCTAGAAGCCCCTGAGAGGGCTGCTTTCTGGAAACACTTTTCCTTCCCGGCCCACTTAGAGCCTCTCCTTTGGGCAGAGAAGACGCTCGCTCACGTGATTCGATCAGCTTTTTGCTTGAGTTTGAATGGGATTGGTCGGAGCTAAGAAGTTCAAGATGTGTTTGACAGTCGGGGAGATAGAACGACAGAATTAAGGTGCCCGCTGTAGGAAAGCAGAGCTCGACTGTTTGAACTGCGGCTTTAATGCAGTTGGGATGGAAACCGTCAGTGTGCTTATTACATGTTGATGACTCAGGGTAGTTTCAGCTGTAAGCAGCTGTTGATTTATGGACAGCCAGTGAACTCCTGCGGCCAACGAGGTGGGGCCGAGAGGGGGAGATTATAGCCGCACAACTGCAACAACCTCAAGCCAGAAAAGAGAGAGAATGAGGGCCTTTCCCTCTTCTTCATGCCAAACGGCTTTACATGGCAATTAGCTGTGTCCTCATTTAGTTTGCTCCATCTCAAAGGGTAATGAAAGTCATACATCATCTTCAAGCGCTGCTAATTATCCCAGCTCAGGTAACCGCAAGAAGGTCCTGTCACCCAGATATTTATTACGCGGCCAATAAGCCGGTAAGAAAAAAAAAAAAAAAAAAAAAGCACTCTTGAAAGGTTGCCTTTACCAACCGCCTCACATCCTTGACATACCCTTTTTTTGCGAATGCGCTAGTCAAAGGGGAAATGTCCGCAATCCGCATAAATCACCTTTTCTTGGTGCGGTAACAAAATGTTCCGCCAGAGCGGAGCGCAAGTGTTGGAAACCGGAGAGCGCAAACATTTTGGGGGTCAGCTTGTCCGTGATGATTTACATGCGTTTGGCTAATGGAGGAAACACAAGTGAAATACTGTACTCAAAAATGGCTCGGCGGTGGCCCTGGTTTCTTTTCAGTATATGTAGTACTAGTCTGAGGTATGCAAGTGTGAGTTACCCAAATATATATATATATATATATATATATATATATATATATATATATATATATATATATATATATATATATATATATATATATATATAACTTACCGGAAGGTTGCTGTTTTTTTTGCTTCTTAGTGATAACAATATAGTCCTACCAATTTCAACACTTAACAGTATGTTTTCATAAATTAAATTTCTTCTCATATTTACTTACTCAGGGTGAAATCTGGGATTGTATAGTTGAACACAAAGATATTTTTCTGTTGTATAAATGGCAACAGATGGCTATACAGTTACAGTTGTACATTTTACCATCTAGTGGAAGAGTATGGGGGCTGCACACAAATGATTGGGTGTCAGAGGTGGTCTCCAAGAGCCCATTTCACCCGCAGATGTTTTGGACCGCCTTGTGCCTACTTTGCCCATATTAAAAATTGTTTGTTTGTGCCATTTTGAGACTTTCAGGGAATGAAGAGGAGCTGCTTTGATTTTGATTTTCCCACAGTGGTGCAGATATCCGTCTTCCCTCTCTCAACTCCCTCGATCTGTACTTGTCTGTAAAATTACCAACACAGTACAGGATTTACACTGTTCATGAAAATGGAGCCCGTAATGTGAACCTTCCAGGCACACACTGCGTTTGATTTATTATTTTCAACAGTAAATTTACAAAAGTTATTACTTTAAAAAAAATCCTGTACAATTTTATGAAAGCGAGTTTGACCGTGGAATGGCTTGATTTCTAAAAAAAAAAAAAAACAACTTAATTTTGTAATTTGTTAGTCTTCTATCCATTACGTTCCCCTTTAGCGTGGATTTTAGACGTAGAGGGGCCAAAACATGCCTTGTGAAAATTAAACTGCCCTAAAAAACGAGCGACCGGAGGACGCTTAGAACTGCTCACATGGAAATTAACCTGACTTTTTTTTTAACAGATGTGTTGCTTTTTTTTTTTTTTTTTGCATGCTTTTTCTGGCATGCTTAAGGATCGCCACCAAAGAGGGGAGCCGTCGACAGCAAAGCGAGCACGGCCCCCCCAGAATCCCTCAAGCTGCGGCAGTACCAAGGCACAACCCCCCACGCTGCTTTTAATATCGTGACATGATGACAATATTGTGTCAGTTTAATAAATATCGTGATATCACAATATTGCCGTTGACGTTACATCCCTATTATCCGTACAAACTTACTTTATATACAAAAACAGAAAGTAACAACAGAGAACGTGGCTGGATGCCAAACTTTGACAAAGAAAACCATGCTCAATTCTATATGACAGAATAACGGCCTATATGACAAAATAAAGGCGACCAATACAGGACCATAGCAACCAACAACATCACAAGGACCCAACCCAAAACGCAGTCACAACAATTGGGTTTGTCCTGCCAGTACTATAGCACGCTATGATGCCATGGTGACAAGTCTCGTCTCCTTACAAGCTAACATATGATGTTTCTGAAGCAGCTGACAAATTTAGCTTGAAAGCAGCATGCACAAGGTGAGCAGATAGCGAGTAGAGTCAGATGCCATTCTAGCGATGACGGCAATCCGCTCTGATGCCCCGACATGTTGGGATGTTTTGGCCCGCATCCGCCTGTCACCTCCATACCCCGATAGGACATCCGTCCGTCTTGGTCCACTGATGGTGGCCCTCATTCCTTTCTGCCTCCTTGCTGTCATCTCCGAGCCGCCATCCTATCCGCCTTGAGCCTGGCAGCCGGTCGCAGTGTGGCTTTTGGAGTCAGGAGAGAGCGCGCGGGGTTGAGAGCTGGAGGCAAAAGAGGAGACTAATTGTCAAGGTTATGCCTCAGAAGATGATTGATGTCAGGCCGGGCTTTCCTGTCAGCCTGTCAGGAGGCAGGAATGTTTAATGTTCTCATTATTGGTTACGCTGTTGTGTATATTTCTCTGTCAGCGCCACCGAGCCATCTGAACTGCCAAAGCACTTCAAAGGCCTGCAGGTCATTTATCTTCCCCCGACGCTCCCAATGCTCAGCCTCAGCTGAGTGCCAGTGATTTGTTATGACTTGAGAGCTGGCTGACAGACAGGCCCCTCTGTAAGGCGGAGGGAAAAGGAATCCTTTTTGTCACACTATGAAAACATCAATGTTCCCATAATGGGCTACAACTGTCAGCGGAGGCCAGCACCTGACAGTCGCGCGGCCTCGCTAATTTGCAGTCCCGGTGACTTGCACTTTTTGGGATTCGGATGGGGTGTCGCATACAAACGGGACACCATCTGTTGTTCGCCGCTGCAGGGCGGGCACACAGAGAGCGAGAGAGAGAGAGAGGGGAAGGCTATGCTAATTGAAGGCGCCTCGTCATTTCGCATTAATCGTCTAGCCCACGTGTCCTTTCTTCTGTTGTCAGAGTCGAGCGACCGAGAGAAAAATAGCTCGCACGAGGACGGGGAAGGATGATAGGGCTCAGGAATGCCGGACCAAAGACGAGACACAGGATGAGATAGAGCGAGGAAGCGGGGTTAGGGGAAGAGAGAGGGAAAAAGGTGAGGGAAGGGGTGGAGCGAGTGAGCAGTGGTGGCGGCGTCTGTGATGTGGGGGGATTCGAGCAGGGGGAGAGAGAGAGGAAAATCAGATCTTTGTTTCCTTTCCCAGGCCATGACATGATTAATCGTTTTCTTCTGATCTAATTTTGGAACATGAAAAACAGCACATTTGTCTTGAAGAAAAATGGTGTGCCGAGCCGTGCAGATGGAAATTTCGAGCCCCGAAAAAGATTAAAGTGAAATTCCACCCCTTAGAACTAATCACGAGTTGTAGATTATACTGTCGTCTTAACCAGATGGTGGGTTTGATTCGGCGGACCCTTCCTCATATTAATGAATGCTTGACTGTTATATTTGACTTTGGTAAGTGAAATGTCTATCAGGCCTAATGGAGTGCCAGCCCGAGCAACACACGCCGCTGTCTGCACTTCCTGCATTTTTCATGCCTTCCTCTCTATGCAGAACATTCTGCTTCCTCTTCCACTTCTCACTCTGTGCCGCCGTTCTCCTCACCCGTTTTTTTTTTTTTTTCCTTCACACGGAGCGTGGCGAACAAGAACAAACTTGAGTCCACAGCTAATTTCCTCCCATAGGTTAGGGCCATAACTCTGGACTCGCCAGCGTCACCTGGGGCAAGGAGGGACGGGAACTCGATAGTAATGTGATTAGGCTCCCGGTCAATATGGCTGCATACACAGCAGTATGTTAACCAACCTAATTATGAGAGGGGTGATAAAAGAAGAGTGGGTGGCCGACTGCCCTTTGGCACCGTCCTTTCCTTTGTGGAGACGCTCGCTCGGCACGCACGTAGAGTCATCAGTTTTATTTGGTGAAGGGCTCGTTTTTCACACTTGTCACGGCGAGATAACAAATGCGCTGGCATTTGTCTCTAACGTGACAATTTTAAAAATTTTTACATCGGGCGCACAACATCTTGTTTATCTTTTAGTAGTCGGGTGACAGCGATGTTTATTCATTCGCAGTAATGCTTTTTTCTCACCATCTGTGGCAGTTTTTTTTTTTTTTTTTTTAAAGTTTTGCAAGATATAAGTAATTGCCATTTTATTACCATGTACTTGTTAATTGCAGTGGATCCTCCAAAGTGGAATACATTTCATTGCTTGACATTGATTGACTTTCAAGTTTTTAGAGTTTCACTTTTTCTAAAACAACTTATCTTTGAAAGAGAAGTTGAATGCCATGTGTATAACCATAGTTAGGGATGTGTGACTACCAATACCACATATCGGTATTGGACCAATACCTGGTCTTATTTCAAGGTATTTGTACGTGTAACGGCCAATACTGGTATTAGGCCTTTTGTGGCCATTTTACTATCAGGAAATTAAAAAAAAATAGATGAATATGAAGTTGCCAGGAAAATTACTATATTGGGGTATATCCTGTATTTAAAATAAGCTGTCATTGTATTTTTGGGGGAAATTTTATGCATCAAAAGTACCAGTGGTATTGATACTAGTGGTTATGTTGTATGGTCAAAAGAATCTAATGACACAAGTCCGAAGTGTCTCTGGCAAACCAAAACAAAATGATTGCACAAGCAATAGATAAATTAAAAAATAAATAAAATAAAGAATAACCGGAATGTAGCTAGCTCAATGGAACTGAGTAAATGTAGCATTTACTGTGAACAAAAATACTCAAGTGAAAGTTAAAAGTATGTTGCATTAAAACCACTCTGACAACAATTAATTCAAAAAGTCGCTCAAATAAATACAATGTAGTGCAAAATACTAACTTTTATTTATCGCCTAACAGTATTTTTCATACACATTTTCAGAAATATTGACTTTACCACTGCATTAGCAAACTTGAGCTCTAAATCGAGACCACAACGTAAAGTGAATTAAAGCATCATAAAATCAATATTGACCGTCAATGTTTAAAATAAATACATAAAATAAATAAATATCCAGAATACATTTCTTGGGGTCACATGACAAAAATAATCAAGCTAAGGTCTCATCAAGCATGGTGATGGTTTGAGTTCTGCGATTTGTTTGCTGCAATGATAAATAGCCAAGCTGTGACTTATTACAGTGGACATGAAATAAAAATCTCTATTTCTCAAGTAAAATGTGCGTTTCTTTGACAATAAGTAATCGTTCACAGCAGTTTACTTGACCTAATAAAATCTGACCCAAGACTTTCTTTGGCTCCCAACACAAAATTTGTGAAAGGTTGATCTATGACTCTTTTAGTTCAATTCTGAAGGACCTGGCAGCAACTTTTGACTGTCTAACCATTGTTCATTTGCTCCATCTGTGAGCCTACCTAAAAAAAATAAAAAAAGGAAAGACCTGGACCGACTCATTTTGGCACGCGGCTGAAAACTTGGAGGCCTTTTTCATCCCATCTCAATCCTGCACACCGCTGTCCACTTTCTGGCCCGTATTCCGCTCTCCCGTCCGCGCCTCGACAGCCAGAACGTTCAAATCTGCCCGTTGACGACTTTGCGTGGCAGGCCGCCACTCTCCTTGTTCGCTAATAAAGCAAAGGCAAATGTTTGGACAGGGCGGCAAAAGAAACCAAGGTGCGCAGGGGGAACCCAGCCAGCACAAAACGTTATTCATGACGACGCCAGAGCCAAAACAACAGCCCCCTGAAACTTGGACCACGTCACGGACCACAAACATGACTGAAGGGAGCGCACAACGCCAATATGTCACGCGCTAAATAGTTTTAAATTAGAGGCTGTATACGCCTGTTGGAGACTACATTCATCATTCTCAACATTGGTCTGTTTCTTGCAAGCCTGGCAGTAAGAGCTTCCACATGCCAGCGTTGGCGCTGGGGAGAAACAGAATCGGGTTATCAGCAGAAGTTTACTTGTCTTTAATCAGCCTGTAGCTAATTACCAGGCTTCCACACCAGCGTGGCCGTAAGTCATTAATCATACAGGGCGTCTGGGAGCTCTCAGCGTTGTCACCGAGCCGCGCAGCAGACAGGAGCTCCCTTTTCCACGGAGCCCATCCGGGTGCGAATTACAAGATGCCCCCACTGAAGGAGGCCATGTGTTGTGTCATACAAAAACGCGCTTAAACAAAACTTGCTCGACGGCTTGTTAGCATGTTTGGTCAGTCAGACCGATTCCCCTGGGGCCCGGCATCACAGGGTGATGTCACCCACCGGTCAACGTAATCACCAGTTAGCTTGTCGGATGTTGGGCTCACTCGAAACTTTCCATTAGTAACATCAAGTGGAATTAGGGCTGAGGAATAAAATGATCATTTCGAGCGATGTGGTGATACATCATTCTGTCGGCGGCGAACCGCCCTCGCCCGGCGGTGACGACATGTGGCTTTTCAAATTACAACAACGGTCTCCGCAGAGGATCCATCAGCGGGTACATTTTGACCGTACGCTGGTTTCAAAGGTTCAACTGCGTGACGGTCAGAGACGGATTATTCCGGTGAAAAGTTTCTCATGGTTACGTCCAACCAGTTGCGTAATAACAAGACTTGAGTGGCAACGATTGAAGGATGTGGATGCAACACTCGGTCTGTGCCAATTTGCCGTACTCATTTTTTTTTTAAAATAGTTTTGCTCTTTCCTGCCACACACTTTAAACACGCTACCTGTGAATAGCAAAAATCTGCACGTAATTATTGTAACTGCACAAAAAATTTTGAATTTCAATTTATCGATGCCACAAGACTAGCAGATTTAATTATTTGGGCCATGTGCAAGACAATCACACAGTTGTCATAGCAATTCATTTGATAAACCAATTAAAAATGAATTTAATCGTTAAACCGCTAGCAGGCATGTTTTCGCAAAAACGACGGGTGATTATAATTAGCAATAGTAATAGTCAAACCGGAACTAGAACTACGATACTTCCTGATTGTGTTTTTAAGAATAAAGGTGAATTGTGGTCAAATTAGCCTAACGCTGCGGTCGCCGGTCAACTCTAGCCTCCAACGCAAGCTGAGCTTATCTGGTAGCATATTTCCAATATTTTCCAGTGTTACAATATGAAACCGGCGTGAGGTAAACGGCACAGCTTCCAATAGCTTCCGAGGCAGAGTAAAGAATGTTGGATAATGGTGAGTGTGTTGTATTATTTACAGCCGTTTAATTGTCAACCAAGATAGATTTAGCATTAGCCAAAGTAATAATACAACCAGATTGACTCGCGATTAAATTTGTTCTGAATAATTCCTCGTGAAAATGTATTGTATTGAAATTGTAGTGACTGTTTTTAATTTGGAAGATCTGTTCACTCTACTGAAGCAGGAAGTCGACATCAGTTTGCAGGAGCTGATTTTTGTCGGGTGTGCGCCTTGGCCACTTGGGGGTAGTATGATACAGGCCTACATGGAGTCAGATGAGACGTCACAACTCCTCCACAGTAAGATTAGTTATATTTTGCAGAGGATAAAGAATATATGCCTGTGGGTATTTTTTTTTTATTTCTCTGTGTTGCTCCAATAGCTGTTTCTTAACAGAGTATAACTCTGCCACTTAAAGATGTTGTTTGTTAACCTTTCCCATTGTGTTAGCATTAGCATAAAGGCTAACTCTGCGGTTGTTTTCAATACACAATTTGTAGCTCTGTTTTGTTTGACAGTAAGCCTCAATTGGCAGTGGCAAACAGCTTGAAACCTCTTTTTTTGATGACTTGTTTGCTAATTACAGCTGCTTGCTGTGAAGTGAGCTGAATCACTGCCACCATACAGCATTCATATCTCAAGTTTGTGCTTGCAAGTCAAGGCAGAAATTCATCCTCTTGCTGCAGACGTTTCCTGGGGATGGCAACTTCCAAGTGAGCTTTTCAGGCTATTTTCATGCATCTGAAACACTCGCGGTCGGCTGAGCGTCTCCATTGACCAAGTCCAACAAAACGAGCCTTTGTTCACCTTGGCGGTCACAAAGCACCATATGCGCGTACCATAAAATACAGTCTGTGGGTTTTAGGTGGATGTCTTGGATGTAAAGAATCGGCAATTTCTCCCCCGACTGTTGAGCACAAGGTTGCGAAGACAGACGGCGCGTCTTGTAAAAGTAAAAGACTTGGCGTCAAATGAAAGATTGTTTTATGTCAGAGCTGCCAAAGCTTTATGCTCATCATTTATCTTGTTACCGATAGATCAAATTCACTCGGAGGAAGATTCATGAAAATGTATGAGAATGTAAATGGACGAGTGACCCATTCATCTTCTTTAAAGTGGCAAATGTAACATGCTTCTCATCGCGGGTGATAAACTCGTACCTCACTCTTTTATGAAGGATTCATTGTCGATGGCGATGGAGTCCTCCTGAATTCCATTACGCTGGCAGGTAGAGAGGCTGTGCCAAGGCGCACATCACTCAAGCTGTCACACACACGTCTGACCCCAACGTTTCCTCGTGCCATTTTGTCAAAGCGGCCTGTGTTTTGTCCAAAAAGTTGCACTCAAAGCCAGTTCCGCCTCTTTTTTTTTTCTTTGACATCTTTACTTCATGTGTTTTCATTTGATGTTGTTTCCTGCAAAATAACATCAATCATTCCATTTCCCTCCGGAGGAAAAAAAATAAAAAATGTGAGTGATTCCCATTTGGCCTGCAAAAGTTGGATTTGAGAAGCCCGTGAGGACACTTGCACTAAAATTCAATATTTCTACTGGACACATTGAGTGCTGAGTGAATCGGAGGGGCAAACCCTCTCAAATAGCAGTTCACATACAAACACATGGCCAGACAGAAACATACACACATTAGCCCACTGAGGTGCCTTATACTTCTTGTCAGTCGGACGGCCTGATGAAGTAATGATTAATACGGTGGATGTTTGGAAATGTAAACTGCAGCTGTAGCACAAATAAACTCGGAGGGTTTCTCAGGATGATTAAATGGATGTTTCATAGCTGATTTAGCATGCATCCATTCCATGCTAACACAGTCAACGGTAACAACAAACCTCTTTTGACTGAAGTACATTGTCACAATCTGCATTAACAACTATGTACGGCACATTTTTGATGCATTTAAAAACGATACACAAATGACTATTATTGCTACTTTTCTGTTTGCCAAGACTTTGGTGCCATCTTGTGGCATTTTAGGGCATTACAAAAAGCACAGAAAACATTACAGTTGTTTTTTTTTTTTTTTTTTTTGACTAGCCAATATACTGTACTCATAATTTTCACTGCATAATGGCTCTCTGTAACTTACTGCCTCATAAAAGCGTGTACTAAAATAAAATGGTTTCTATTCTCTTCTGGAAAAACTCACCTAGTCGCATTTTTGTGCTCTTTCCGAAACAACCTAAATTACCACGAGATGTCACCAAAGCCCTGTCCTGGTGTCAAGGAAGCATGCTGAAATGATACAGCTACACAGGGTGACAAGTTTTGTATGTTGAGTAGGAGCAAAGGTTAGCTTTAGTTGCTGGTGTTGTTAGTCTTCGTGTAGTGTGCGTGTACTTGCATTGTTTTTTTGTTTTTTCAAATTAAAGGGAAATGTAAGATTAGTCTGAAGTAATATACAATGTTGTTGTTTGTGCCATATTTAGATATTAAACACTTAATATAAGCAATATAAAAAAAAATTGGTGTGGAGCGTCAATTAATGTTTTGAGTATCCCCACAAGTAGAGGGGGATTATATTCATAATCAAAGGTTGTTGATACTCTGTTCAATGAAAACACAACAGTGTTGACTTTACTCTTCTTTATACTATAATACTCTACATATTTTGGAAGACGGTTCTGGCATTATAAAACATGTTGATTGCTGCATACTTTTGTCAACACACGCAGCAGATAGACAACACAGAGAATTGAATCATATTTTTACAAAAATAACCTCATCATAAGGTAGCGATACAAGCTCGTCATTGGACGGCGCCAATATGATGGCCGTCGTTTTATATGCACATGCAGCCCGTTGAAGACGATCAAGTGGCTCAATTTATATAACCACTGGGATCGTCTGATTAGGTCATTTATATGGAGGACAGGTTTATAACTGCTAACTTAACGTCATGTCCCATAACAACTATTCCAGAAATCCGGCTGTAAAAGCAGACCGTAAATTCCATATTTTTGCTTTACAGTCATCCTAATCCATCTCCTGAGCTCAGATATTTCAATAAATCTTTTTATGAAATGTGGGGGCAATAATGTCAATAGAGACTTCCCTAAATTGATCCTAGGAGTGAAGCGTGTCATGAATAATGTGTGTCTAAGATTCCACTCCAAAGCTTTTGATGAATCTAAAAAGATTTTGGATACTCGTGTGCCTGTCTCTAAATTACTATATTTTAGTTTTATTATCTCTCCATATGTGTGTGATAATTGAGTTTTGTTTTTGATGCCAGCAGTTACTTCCCTTTACATTTTTCCCTGTTCTGTTTTTTTTTTAAATAGTTTTAATTAGTTCCACTTTTATACAAATATTTGTAGACTACAATTTCCATTACATTTTCTTCTACATTTTCTTATAATCTTGTCACTATAGTCCTGATCTTTCATTTTTACAGCCTTTTAAAAACATTTAATTACTTGAAATGAACACACCAGTTGTACGAGTGAGACAGATGCAAGGCGCAAAAACGTGCAATAAAAAACAAAAGGACCCAATAAAATGTAAGAGTGTGGCCAAGCATTCAAAGAAAATTGCTTTTGACATGTCTCTCAGTATTATGTTGGTTTGCTCTGGACAGCATCTGGTGTGAAGTGGATGTGTGCTATTAACAAGTCCTCTAGTCGGGGTCCCACCCCAGCATGGCTGCTTGTAAATGGCACGCTCTTATGGAGACAAATCACCCACCAGTTGGACTTTCAGTGGAAGGGGAATGCAGTCGGAGTACATAAATATAGCCCCTAGGAAGCCCCGCTAACCATGCGATACTCAAAAGATAGACTTTCCTTCGCCCCGAGCCAGCTTTCACCCCAGCTAAAAGAAACACCTACAAGCCCGTAGTGTGCGCGGGCGCCGTGGAAATTAAATCTGAAGCCTGCTCCAAACAGTTTTCACCAGGCACATTTAGCAGATGAGATGAATGAACCAATGAAAAGAAAGCAGGATGTTGGAGAAAATGTGTTGACAGACTGCAGCTTTGTTTAGGATTTTCACATGACAATTATCGTCATTGACATTGGAGAAATACCCTGTTTCCAAGTTTTTTTGTTTTTTTTTGTTTTTTTCATTTATACCCTTCACAAGCCAGCATTTGTTTCATAGTATATTTATCAAGTATTGGTTATACAATACAGCATGGTTGTAATAGTTTTGGAACTAGCGCTGGAATATGAGAACAAACACCAGCCAAAAAACAGTTTTCCACATACGGTGTTTTATTAGATATATTTTTTTATCTGGCACCCCAGCAGTTAAGTGTCATTGCTGTACCAAACGTATGATCTGTTGTCACCACGGTGCGAACAAAAAAAATATATATAAAGAAAAAATAAACAAACCGTCAGCGTTGCTATTTTATTTTTAAGCTTCACTTACGAGATGTTGTCGGTATGCTGTTTATTGTGGCTTGTTGTCTCACTCAGCATGACTGGAGTGACAAGTTTTGTTTCTTTTATGAAGTCTGTGTTCGAGCACAACTGACACATTTGTAATTACATTGATGACTGTTGTAATTGTAATTATTATAAATTAAAAGCTATTTTTGTCTTCCCTAAGAAGCAAACAGAATGTCACAAGACTTAACTATGAGACCAAATATCACACAACTCCATTAATCGTCAAATTAGCGATGACGGCTTTGAAGTTCAAAAGTGAAGGCAAACATTTTGCGTCTCGCTTGCCAGACTTTCCCCGCTGCCGCCGTATTTGTTCACAGCTGTCACTTTAGTTCTCTTTGTTTTCGCTTGTTTCACAACAAGCGGGCATTGTTCTATGGTTGCAGAGCAAACACATGCAAGCCCTCAAGCCTGTCAAAAGCACGCCGGCCACGTTGAAGCGAGGGAACAAAGCCTTCGTTTGCTGCCTCGCCGCAATTTTGGACGGTCTTCAGCCGTGCTTTGCAAACTTCTCTGCGCGTGGCTGAAGTGTTACATTTGGCCGTTCAGAATACGTCCAGTACTGTGCAGTCTTTTCAAAGTCAACACGGGCCTTTGTTTTTTGTAAGTGACTATATGGAAAATGTTTGATTTACAATAGAGTTGGGCAATTTTTGGAGTGTAACTGTACAAATTCATTAAACCGCCACAAAAATCAATCCATCACTATAATAAAGTAGCTTAATATGTGCTCTTTCATTTCAATTTCATTACGCTCTTGACATTTTTTTGAATAGGAATTTCACACTGAGTTGAAATATAAAAGCAAAATACATTAGCGCTTGTATAATGCAGCATAACCACTGAAACTCGTTTTTTTCTGTTCAGGAATGCAGGTAAATAACTAGAATTTGACATATTAATCCAAAAATAGTATTATGCTTTACCTTGTTTTTTCCTTGTTCTGTAAAATAGTTAATGAGAAAAATCATGGATAACACTAATTATGTTATTTTAACATTAAAAATATTTGATTAGGTAATACAAGGCAACTGTGCATAAATCTTACATTAGCTAATTGCCTACTTTTTTGTTTATCTCTATTTGCACAGGGAGACCTACTCAAATACAAATCTTAAAGGACCACAAATCATTTTTAAATGAGTCAGTGGTCTATTTATTGAGGTTGGCCATACAGTAATATGAACAGAATGTCAGTTTCTTTCAAAATAGCCACAAATCTAGGAACTTGAAATAAATAAATAGGGTCATTTGCTTCATTTTAACTGTCGTTTCCTCTTTTTATTTGTCTTCAAACATGGTGTCCATTTCATCAGTCTTGCATTCTTTTATTTCTGCATGTCAGAATGGCTTCTCGTGCTTGGCAAGATCATGTGACAAGAATCCTGCCAGCAGCTTGATGTGATGATTTCAGAGTTCTTGTTTGATGAAATGTCTTTTCAAAATTCCTAATCTTTGTCTCATAATGCTGGTTCAAATTGCTTATAAAACTGTAGTGGTCAGAAAAGCATAGAAAGAAATACTTACTAAATTAGCTGCAAACTTTGGTGGTGGGGGGGAGTATGCAGATTGTGAAAATGTTTGCTTGAATGTTGTCTCTTTTCTTCTTCCTAAGTGCACAGAGGCAAGCAGCACATCCTGCACTATCTTGAAGACTTCTCTGACGGCAGCATCAAAGTACATCTATCAACACGTCAAGCATGTGATGTGACATAAAGGTAACCAGCTTGACTAATATCTACTCTTCCCATAGTTCACGTGGCAATTTTTGCACATTTTGGACTTTTATGTATTTATATTTATTATTATTATTATTATTTTTTATATAGACGGACGCAAGTGCGCTCGGAGTAGAAACGGCCACATCTTCATTTTTGTGCCGGGGCAAGTCTACGTAGTCTGTGTTGGGGATTTGGCAGCCCGCAGCCTGCCATGCTGGGCGTTCCGGTGCACCGAGTGCGTTTTCTATTGCACATCCCTGGCACATTTGACACTTTAGACCAGCTAAAAGCAGGTCTAAGTTGTGGTACAGGTGATGTAACGTGATTTTGGTGGATCACGCACAGATGCATAATTGGGGGTAAAAGGTGGTCTACATGTGCCCATTTCACAGCAGAAAACATCTCCAAGTAGATCTTATTGCAGTTGCTTATAAAACAGTGCTTCTCAAGTAGTTTTTTTGTTTTTAAACTTTTCCGCCACGACTCATATTAGAATTTGTAAGTACACCTCTGCAGAAGAGCAAATACTCCTTGCATACTGTGAAAATAACAGCACCACTGCCACCTACTGTAGTGGATGTACAATTACAATTCGCTGGTGTCACACGCACCCCTACCCTGGTATCGCACCTCCCAGGGGGTCCTGCTCCCTTATTTGAGAAGGACTGTTAGTTAGACCTTGTGCAAGTGTCTATGTTCACTCTCACAACGGCACAAATGCACATTTCTACCGGCGTGCATCTATGAAAATTCAAATCGATCAAAAACTCCACCCATGTCCATAGTTAGACTTGGCGCTAGACTGGGCATGAAAATCGGACCCTTTAAGTAAAAATCAAGTGTGATTCTGGGTCAAAATAAGCCCTTCACTTTCAGCCCCAGAGCAGGATTAATCTTTTTGAGCCACACCTCATGAGGCTGTGGCAACATTTTCCTGATAGTTGCATCAAAGAGCCGCAAGGTGTTCCAGTACTAACACAAAACAAGGCTGAGCAGTTCCTGTTATGATGAATACAATGGTGACACGGAACATTTTGCGGTATTACGGTTTGTGTGAGGCCTCACCAAAAAAAAAAAAAAAAAAAAAAAAAAAAAAGTCTGTTTTCCAACACAGTAAAACCTCGACACTCCAAACATTTTGTAGTTGGGGCATAATCAGTCGTCTTTGCGCAGCTGTTCAAATATTCCATTTGTAAATTTGGAGATATTCCTGAGCGTCGACGCTCGAGATCGGGCTCGTCGACAGGCTTCAGCGTGACTGACACGCTCATCAAAATGAGAATCCTTCTCGCCTCGGGGAGCTGTGATACCTGTCAAACAGTGGATATCTTTTAATGTTCCTGTCTCAAATGCATGTCAGAGCAAATGCCAAGTCATAACATCAGTTATTACCTGAATGTTCAATGCCTGATTTCTCTTATTTACCTACGGTTTGAAAACATCCCTTCACTTGTCTCCCACCTGCCTCCTTGCGGAGGGAATCGTTCCCGTGACAGCTCTTCTGGCTTCAAACTTTCCCTTGATTTCATCTGTTTATTTATTTTTTATTTATTTGCTTTTGATCGACTCTTTGACTGCGCTGCTTTGCGAGCGCATTGTCGAGGTTGCGTCGTGCCTCGCGTTTTAGAATGCTTCAAGCTCGGTTAGTGCCTGCTGCTATCTTTCACGCGGAAGGAAATTAGCAGCTGTAGACTTTAGCAACGCGAATGTTACAAACCATTTTTTTATCATTCAAAACATACTTTTAGTTTTCGTCTTTCTGTTTTGACAGTAGTGATGATTGTCGTAAAAATTAATGGATGGTGGTGACATGCAAATGATTAATTGTCCTTTATTCTGATCAATATGACACCAGCATGGAAACTGGGATAAAGTAACAATTAATACATGAATTGATTGTTATATTCATTAAATTGTGGTTGTCTGTCTGTTTATGGCTGTATAGCAAGCTTTCTGTCAATCGGAATGTATGAATTTTCCTTCAAAATGTCTCAGATATAATCACTACACTTTTTAGTTTCCAATGTTTGCATTTTGAATATATTTTAGCCCGCCCCTGATTTCCATTAATGCTTTCGTCCTCAAGAGGTGACAGAGCGACCTTATAGTGAGTCACAATGTAAACCACAACAAAGAATTGAAAGTTGAATGCTAATCTTGTGCTAAGG
Source organism: Festucalex cinctus (assembly GCF_051991245.1). Classification (NCBI taxonomy): domain Eukaryota; kingdom Metazoa; phylum Chordata; class Actinopteri; order Syngnathiformes; family Syngnathidae; genus Festucalex; species Festucalex cinctus. The sequence continues at coordinate 25,874,769 of NC_135424.1, forward strand.
AAGCTAGTGTGGGGAAAATCCTTATCTAGTGTTACAAACATTCGTTCTTGCAATTTGAATATTTAAAACCCTGGTTGCTGGTTTATATCAGAGTTTCATCAACATGAATTTGTACACACGTTTGAACCTGCTGTAGTCTGACACTAGCCTATGCTAACACAATAGTACAGGAAGAATCAAAGTAAATATTTGTGTGGAAAACAATCAAGTGAATACATCCGGATGCAGAGCACTGAGCATATGTGTATTTTATAATAATGTCAAGCTACCTTCTGCATTGCAAAAGAAAACAAGCAGAATGTAGGTAATTCGAGACACAATTCCTCAGTTAACACTGAAATGCATTCGAGCAATAAAAATGATGACGGAGCCCCATATTTCCCGGGGCTGTGTTGCTGGGACGCCTGGCCCAATTTGTCTGGCAGTCAGGCCCATTAGTCTGCTGTGCTCCCTTCTTAATACGCTCGGCTGGCCCAAACGTCTCAGATCAATGTTTGATACATCACAGCATCATAACTTACCGCATTTGGATGAGTTGAGAAATGTCCCGCTCTCCTCTTATTTCCTCGGAGAGGTCTCTATTGGAAGTCGCAGGGCAGCGGCGACGGGGGGGAACGCCGGCTTCGGCAGTGTTGGAGCGGAGGTAATTGTTTGGTCTGCTGACGTGAATGAATTGCTGGAGTAATGTCCGTGCTGGTAATAGGTGAATAGTTTATATCAGCATGATAAATATAGCTCTCATAAATCACATAAGTGTTATATATTGCTGTTTTTAGCGTGGGCTCCGACCAGGAATCTCTGGAGTGTGTCACAGTGGAAGGGGGCACTTTCTACTTGTCTGTGTAGTACTGCTTCGTTGCTTCCTTTACTCTGTCATTGCACATGGAACTGTTAATGCACTCATATTTCTTCAGAGCGCTTATTTTTTGAGTTGTGCGATAACAAATACAAAAGTATAGTAAGTAGTGTGCAAGGGTCTTATGCCACCACTACATTTGTTTTTAAGAGCATTTTTCACAGTAGTCAATATGAACGTGAACAAATAAGATACAACGGGCTTTCACAAATTTAGCAAACTTTGCACCTTATACATGATCGAATAAGGCTGTTATTTTCTTTTACTATGTGAATAAATATGATACTATTGGGATGGTTCAACCCCCAGGATCATATTGGCAACTGTTTTCCATTCTTCAGTAACCAGGATGTAGCCTGCATGCTAACTAATAAACAGATGGGCAAACAAGCCCGAATGCTAAGCTTGATGAATTGTTTTCTATGGTCCTGTAATGGTGCTGGCAAACACAAATAACTGATGATATAAATATTTATATACTTACCTTATAGGCTCCTCCTCCTGGCTGGTGTATGCATGAACATTGCTTGTTTTTGGACGCATGCGCTTACTGTGTAGCTGTTGGATTATTTTCTCTCAATTTACTCAATTTTCCTGCTGTTCGTAGTTTGTGTCTCTCTATGCTAAAACATTGACTCTCCCACTTAAGCACTCTGCTGTTTCGCTATCATATTTTTCATGTTATCTTAGCAGTTAGCATGGTTTCTCAATTTTGCCTGTTGATTCTCATTCTTCTTGACACTTGTATCTTAAATGCCACCAGGGGGGCAAGGATTAATGTATAGCCATATAATGGTTATCTTGCCTACTGGTACAAAATTGAATAATACATTCAGAAACAGCACACTCAGTGATGGTAAGTCCCTTACAATGTTTCCTGTGGTTAAAATTGTTCTGAAATTAGACCAGCTTGTAAGTCGAGCAGAATGGGTGCAAGAATGTGAAAAGGTTCTCTCGGGGTGCGGCACACAGAAAACTCGTCTGGAGTGAGTAATTGGTCACATTGTTAATAAAAATGTGTTATGTAGCATTCATTAGCCTTAGCTGGCATTCTTTCCCAGCAGTAATGTTTTAAGTGGGGCAATAATTCCACACCTGACCTCAAAAAAGTTCCCACAGTTATTTGATTAGTTACTCCATTGAGAACTGCTGCCAAACAAGTCACCAAAAAGGGGTGATGTTGGCCAACACCTTCACGTATAGGCGACTATTATATCGACCTATCCCTTCTTCACTTTCATGCATCAGGACGAAAGCCGTAGTGCCGAAATCTAGGCCCCCAGTCATAATCCTCATGAAGCGTTCCTCACCACGTTTGTCGACAAGGGAGTGGGTGGAGTGTTGATACTGATTTTCCCGATCTTGTACAAATTCTCTTCTTCTTTTAAGATCACGGTAGTGGAGGATGTAGAAAGGTCGGATAAGTTTTTAAAAAAACAAAGCAAAACCGAAACCTAACTGACATTTTACATTGACAAAACTAACTAAACTACCTATAATTATAATGAAAATGTCCTTAATTTTTATCTTTGGTAATTAATTTAGTGCATAAGCCTTTTTGGGATTGTTTTTATATGTGATTTAAGTATATTTATTTCAATATTAACCGGGATAAGGATGCTTGACAGTGTGTCGCACAGAAGTGACGTCGTCAAGCAGTCAGTAGAAACGCACCTTCAGATGACATCTCTCCCAGGTGCCAATTTTGCATGTTTGACTTTTGGCTCCAATGGCTCGCCTTGCCTACTTTTTCCTTTTCAGCCAAAACGCAACGCTAGGTAAGAAGGGCGTAGCAGTTTTCATTTTACCATGGTATTTATTAAATATTTCCACACAAGTAACTAATACACTTTTTTTTTTTAAACTAGTACTAACTAAACATGTTTTTAATAACTAAAAATAATAAAACAGAGCTGCCCTGAAAACTAATTAAAACTAACTCAACTTTAAAAAGCAAAATTCAAAGCGAAATCAAAACTAACTATAATGACAATTCCAAAATTATAATAAAAATATCAGATTTTCACTATTCACACTATGGGTTTTGATCCCAACCCTCCATAAATTGCCAGGGTTCACTGTACACCTTTTCTGATCCCCAAATGTAGTCCTCAAGCGAGAGCGTGTAATGGGGGTAATTTGGTTCTCAAACATCAGTGCCACGGCAGACAGGAAAAGCCCTCCCCTCCTCATTGATTTACAAATGCGAAGCGCTCATCCAGGTGATGTGGCGAGAAGTGGCAGTGTTGATCTGTCGCCGCCACTCACTCGGGGAGCCAGCGGGACACTTTCTTGTGCCTCGACAGCCTAATTGAGGTCATTTCTGTCGGCTTCGGGGATCCGCTCAGCGTCGGGGTGTTTTAGCGTGCTGATAATTTGCCCATTTTCCACGTTCTGACAAAGGATATTTTATGAAAATGCACCCCTTATTCCTGGCACCTTAATGGACTGTGCTGGAGTAGTGTGCGAGTTGACGAGCTTGTTGCCTGTCATGTGTACTTCATATGTAAAAAGCAGAGGAATAAGTGCAGGGATGTTTTGCTTTTGGTTTCAAGACGATCTCAGGATACCAAATCACAAGATTATCAGCATTCTTTGGAGGTTAGTGCATTCACAATACATTTTATTGTGTATGTATGCATACATAATAGCTGACTTCATTCCGGAGAGGTTTCCGTCTACCACATAATTATTTTCTAACGCTTGTTTCCTTTTCATGCAGTTAATAGGTGTGGCACATGACCTTACATGGCAGCATGAGAACAAGATGCCCTTTCGGTGGGTGTGGGCCACCAGCCGTTTTAACACACGTTGATGAATATGCAGTAAACATGACCTCATCCTGGAGAAAATAAAAGGTTTGATCATTCTTCTTTTGTTTCATGCGACTTAATGATTCTGCTGGTGGTTGACTTGAGGCACAACTTGTAATTAGTCTGCTGGGCTGAGAACGAGTACTGTATGCATATAAGGCCTTTTCACACTGCACTTGGTTTTCTTGCTGTTCAGGATGACAATGCCCCAGTGCTAGCTTGCTTGTATCTGGAAATGCTTATTTAGCAGCTAGCCAGGAAGTAACAGGGAGGCTTTTCTTGTCTGTTGGTCTAGCTCCTTCACATATTGCTGGTGATACATTCCAAGTTCCCCCGCAAAATGTAAAATTTCCGCAAAGGAGAGGTTGATATATTATTTCATTTTTTTATTTTATTTTGAGAGGAATTTACACCTCTTTAAGACATTACAAATGTCAACTTAATAACTACCATAGGTGTCCCTTTGACAGATGCCCAAATTTTCAGTGAGCCTCGAAGAAATTCACAGACTGAGAAGGACCGTCTGTACTGACCCGGATCAACAGACGTAAACCTGCTTCCATCAAGTGTATCTTTTTTTTTTGGATTTGCGTCCTAAAGCAAAAGTAGGCATCCGTTAACGACGGGGCTGATGGAGCGACTGAAGTGTGAAAGCATAAATCTGCAATAACCAAACCGTGTTGTGCATTGGATTTCTGAGCACTCTGACATCACTCCGCCAGCCCCTCTCCTATTGGATGCACTTTTTTTTTTTTTTTAAATCACAAAAACCTGTGGAACCCTGCTTTTAATTAAGCCCTGGTTTAATTCCCTAACCCTGGTTTGAAACCCTGGCCCTGACCTGAAGTCCCAATTTGAAACCCTTAACCCTCTCAAAACTCTAGCTACCATTTTAAAAACCTGAATTTGAAACTGGCAACAAACTACCATGTCTTGGAAACCTAGTTTGCAATCCTGCAGATGGTTTGAAACTCCTGTCTTCAGTGCATTTCTCTAATTTGGGAACCTATCCCTAAATTAAAACCTGATCCTGTCTTGGAACCCTCATTTGAAGCCCTGGCCGTGACTTGAAGCTCTAATTTGAACCTGCAGGCATTAATCATGTGATTGTAAATATGGTGCACTGGGGACATCTTGGGTAATGTTGCTGACATGTTTTGAAATAGTGTCACAAAAAGACAAAAAAAAGCAAGAGTTTTCCTTTGATCCTTTGACCTGAGGTTTAATAAAATACACCAATATTTAGTATGACGTGGTTTAGACTCTGAAGTTTTCTGAATTGCGCAAATCCACAGATTGATGATTTGATGATTAATCTTTTTTTTTTTTTTTAAGGCAGCTTTAGGGGGAAAAAATACTTCTAAGATGTGGCAGCATTTACAAGCAGAGTCATGTGTTTATTACAAGCTGCACTTTATGACTCCATTACCACAATCAACAACAAAGAGGACAACCCGGCGTGCTCATAAATCACCTGAGCAGATCATGACTCATCTTACCTGAGCGACACATTTACTGCAGCTGCGCGTGCAAAAGAATAGTGGCATTGCACTCAGATCACCTCCTGAGAGGTGCAAATGTTATTAAAGAGGGGGAAGATGTAATTGTAAGACATAATTGCGGCTGGGAAAATGTCAAGTGATCATAAAGAGTGCGGTTCCTCCATAGCGTTGACCTTTTATTGTCTGTTAAAACAACGTCGTAAAAGATAATAATTGCTCCTGCACTGGTGTGCTTGCATCGCCTTTTGCACGTCATGCCTTGCTGACATTCCTCTGAATTGTTCGAGCAGACCAAGAGATGTGTCACGCACCCTCTAATGACAGATTTAGTGGTGCTCGAGTTGAATATGAGGTTAGGTGTGTGTGTGTGTGCGTGCGTGTGTGTGTGTGTGAGTGAGAGCGAGTCCGTGTGAATCATATCGTGACCCTTGCGTCCCACCCACTCACCTCTTGCCAGATGTCTTCACAGCTTTCCCGCAGATGACTTTATTTTGAGTTTCTTGGAAGCCGCTACCATTCGTGTTCAACTTCATCCACTGAAGTGTTGGACTGGACTGACTTCAGACCCCGTGAAGTCAATTCAGCGATTTGTTTCAGAATATATTAGATATATTTGAAGATAATTGCTGAAAATGTGCTAACACTGAGACTATGGGGTATATGCCACGGAAGAGGCGGGACTGTTTTTGCACATCAGTTTGGTTCCGGTACGGTTTGCGACGTGTGGGCTTTGTCAAAATACTTGTGCTTCCGACTTTGTGCACCTCGGTTGCACGTTCGCAACCCGGACCGGGAACAAACTGATATGCAAAATCACGTCCCGCCACTTCCGTGGCATATACCCCATTTACTCACTTGTAGAAATGCAGTATCAAATCGTTTTTCCCGCTTTAGTTTTTCATATTTTTGGGGGTGTGGCTAAAAGTGGGCACGTGAGTCGCCCCACCCCAACTATCTAAAAAGTTGAGCACCTTCGTTTGCATTAGCAGTTATCCAATACCAATGTGATGTGCAGTTAGCTAGCTACCTGATAGTCCGCTGGCATGGTCATTTTAGAGTTCCTCGTTGTCAGCCACAAGTGCACGTATAGTCACGGAGAGAAGACAGAGGAGTGAGAAGAAAGAAATGAGTCCAATGTGACAGCAATCTTGTGGATGGGGGCTTCATGTTGGTAAGACTGTTTTATAGAGTGCCTCGTTGTTGATTAGTCGGGGTATATTCCAGCCGCCGGAAGATTTAAGCAGATACATATTCACATCTCAAATGTGCAGACATGAGAAATACGCTAGACTTGATTTTCACAATTTTGATTTTCACTTTACAGGGACTTTAAAAAGGGTTGGGAATCTTAAGGCAGATGGACATTATAGGCCCTCTGAGCAAATGAAATCCATCTTGCTATGCATTGCTGATGATCATCAGGTTGTACAGTTAAAAAGAACGCAAATGGGCCAAATCCCCTAAAAAATGGCAACTTCAACACCAAAATGGACTTCCTGTACATGTTCAGGCATGGCTTGGTGTCAGGGGGCAATTTTACTCACTTTAAGTGGAGGGGGTGCTAGTGAGTCAGTTTTGGCAGACTTTAACTGAGACACTGAAAATGTGCATGTTTTGCTATAGTGTGTTTTAGTGAATGTTATAATGTTCTCAAAATAATGCACAACCAATGAGTGCGCTAAAAGAAATTAGTCCGTCATCAAAACTAATTTCAGTTGTCTTCTACTTCTTGAGCAGTTTTTTTTTTTGTGTGCAGGGATAGTGTGAAATTATCCCATCACACATGAAGCGGTCCTCGATTATTTGCAAACACTGCAAATTCACACGCATCGTGCAGAACCCGCTACTGCGGTGGTCCCAGAATGAGGACAAATTTCCTGGTTTGGTCAAATTTTGCCAACGTTACCCGTCTGTCCCAACGGCAAGCACACGGAGCGAGTGGATTTTTTTTGCCTGGTTGAAACACCATCACTCCACAGCTGGGGAGTCCATGCTCATGATTCGTGCAATGCATTGCTTCCTATATGCTGTATATATTTTATCAGTTGTAGAAAACTGAAAAAAACTATCAATGACAAAAAAAGGAAAAAAAAAAGAAATTAAAGATGCTATCGTTTGTTTGATCTTTAACCTTAATGCTGGCATCTCGTGCAAGTTCTTAATGTTGCAAAACGGTAAAGAAAAAGCAACACTGTACTTGTGGAATTACACTGCATGCATTGCTCACGGAATTGACATTTTGAAACTTCTGCCATTGTCTGTCGTGACATCACACATAACGCCGGCTCATTTAAAAAAAAAAAAAAAAAAAAAGTGCCATAAAAACATCTCTGGAATTACACTTAAAATCACCCCCCCATCCCCTAATTATTATTATTATTATTATTATTATTGCTCATTCTTCTACTATTGTAAACTACTACATTCATAAATTTTAACACAGCCCTTCTTTTGAGTCCTTAGTGCAGCTGTACCTAATAATTTGACCAGTAGTACGTTAAGCTTGCATGTAACCCTCACTCAAAATGACACTTTTTTCACCCCCCTTTCCCCTTCAGTGTAAGTCCTCATCTCTTCTAAGCCTTTTTAAAGGCCCTGCTGGACAAAAGTGAATATCCACTTTAATCCGCGTCTTACATCCTCATGATGCTTGGTGTGTGTATGTGTATAAATACGGAGAAGGCCATACAGGCAGGCAAGTCAAGGTGGGAGTCTTGCTAATTCATGCGCACATGTGCCTCCCTGCAACCCCCCCTCTTTTTTTTTTTTTTTTAGCCCCCCTTCAGGTGACAGCGGCGGGAGGAGGGGGTGCATGATGAATGGCCTTCCACCGGGGACCTCCGAGCATAGGCTGCGTGATGTGGCTAAAAACATGGAAATGATCGCTTTCGTCGTCATGACATCACGTTTGATATATAGGACACATATAGTGCGATATAGGTAAAAATAATAATTATAATAATACAGATGTGTAATTATAATTAAATGTAATTTAAAAACAGGCATGCATTTTTCACGTCTTGCTTGAAGCTGGAGCGATTTGAGCACTTTTTCAAAATGGTGCTTTAAAATGACGTCAAATACAATTTTCTGTGCAAAAATTGTATGTTAGTAAATATTTAATATCACATTTAATGCTTTTAAATAGCCATGTTTCCATGAAAGCACCAGCGTTTCGGCATATGCGCTATCTGCATGAATTATGCCAAAATATTAATTTTTTTTTGTTTTGTTTTTACAGATAATCTGATACTCTTTTATTTACTTTATTTATTCATGTGTATTTCATTCATCTACGTTAATTCCCTTTATATTTGGCTCCTGAAAGTTTGTAGACATAAATGTTTTTAGTTTACACACTCTTAAAAATATTCAGAATTTGAGTATAACTATATTATCTATTTTTTTTTTTTTACAACTCATAAAATGTTAATTAACCCCTCCATTTTTTCCCACCACAAAATGTATCAATTAAATAAGCTGATAAAGCTGATGTTGAATTTTACACACACAGTCTCTCTCTCTCTCTCTCTCTCTCTCTCTCTCTCTCTCTCTCAAACACACACACGCACGCACACTTGCAATTATATTTCAATCAGAATGTATCCTACTTTATATGAAATTATTTTTAAAAAATCAAATAATTTGAAAAGTGAATGTTTGGATACACAAATCCAATGAGAATGTTAGCTGAATAGGGTCGGTGGTGAATCAAATCAATGAGGCACAAGGAGATATGGAACAAAATTGTTTCTTATTTTTCCCCCTCAGAATACATACAAAAAAATACCAATTCTCTTCCCATGGTATACACCTGAAAAATAACGGCAAATGTGGACAATTTCTGAATTTTAAGAAATAAAACAAAACAAAAACAACATGCATGTAAATTATTTTTCTTTTCTCGTTGAGACATTTTTTTTTCCTTTTTAAATAAGAACAAATACAATCGTAGCAACTTTGAAATGAACATCGAAATGTGGAAGCCTACTTTGAATTAGTTCTAACTGCTCCGCTCACCCACTTTTTAGCTCTCATGTTTCCACATAATGCACTTTTGACTTGCTCAAATATGTTCCATTTTGCAGCCTGCTTGTTTTGTTTTTTTAAGCAGACATATAAATAAATACAGTTTGAAGTCCACGGATCCCGCCCATATGTCCATACAAAAGTCTTTATATTTGCATTCTTTGTATTATAAACTTTGCAAAGTTTTTTTTTTTTTTTTTTCTTGTCTCCACGCCTCACTGATATCCAAGCGCTGAAGCTGTAGTGAGTCTCTGACCGTACAGTGCGTAGGGGGAGTAGTAGGGGCCGGTGGCCGCGGGGACCGGGACGGGCGCTCCAGGGGTGGGCAACGGGCTTTTGGAGTACGGGTGGTAGCGGCTGCTGAGTCCCAGTGCGTGATGCGGACTCCTCAGAGCCAAAGTCCCGGGGCTGCCGGGGCCCCCTGACGGCGGCATGTGCATGTGACAGGCCATGGCGGCAGCCGCCGCGCTGGCCAGCGACGAGGAGCCCGGGTAGCCGGAGATGAGCTTCTCCGCCCCGGTGAAAGCCGTGTGTGTCCTCAGATGGTTCAGCAGCTCCTCCGAGGTGGAGAAGCGCTTGTCGCACGGTCCGTTGGCCGACACCCAGTTGCACACGTGAGGCAGGGGGTCGTTGGGGAGCATAAAACCGTACGGGTACAAGGGGTGTCCGCTGAACGAGGGCGCCGACGAGTGCATTCCGTGGATGGGGTGCGTGGGGTACATGAGCGGGTAGCTGGACTTGAGCGCGGCCGCGGCGGCCGCCGCCGACTCATGCGTGCACGAAGCCCCCGCCGCGCCCGCCAGGTGGCTGGCACAGTGGTAGCTGAGGCAGTAAGGGTCTCTACACAGGCTGGCCGACATGATGGTGGGCGGGGAGGCTCCAGCCAGAGGGCTGGAGCCGGCCTTGCTGCAGCCCAGCGAGTTGGCCAGCTGCGCGTTCACCAGGCTGCCCCCGTGCGGCATAAAGTGCTGAGGGTAGCCCGCGTAGGCCCCGGCCAAGCCGCCCGGGTACGTCATGCCAGCCGGGGGGAGCGGGAACACGGTCTGTCCGGGTTTGTAAGGGGAAACCGGCGCCACCAGGCCCGAGCCGAGCACCGACGCCGAGGACACGGACGTGACCGGGGAGGACTCCGACGCCGAGGAGGAAGTGGAGGTCTTGGGGCCGTGCGTGGTCTCCTGGTGCTGGTTGACCTCCACGTTAATCCCACCGCAACTCACGCTTATCCGGCTGTGGCTGGACGTGGCCGAGCCGCCGTCCGCGCCGCTTTTCCCGCAGTCCGACTCCTTCTTGTCGTCCCGCTCCCCGCACTTGCCCTCCGCCGGCATGGGGGAGGCGGAGGAGCTCGAGTTGGGGCTGCCTGTGCGCGGCGTGAACGGCTGGCAGGTGGCGCTCGGCACTCGGAAACCAGACTTGTCCGCACCACCGCCGCCCGATGAGTCCTTCTTGTCGGACGGCTTGGAGTAGGGCTTGAAGCTGGACTTGTCGTCCGCGCCGATGTCGCTCATTTTGAGCGGGCCGCATTTAGAATCCTTGTCGCTAGATCCATTGGAGGCGACCGAGGAGAGTTTGGAGGAGGGCGGCGGGTCCGGCTTGCCGATCTGGGAGCACGTCTGCGCCAGGAGAGCCAGGGGACTCTTCTTAGCATCGAGCTGGAGAAAAAAAAAAAGTCATTTTATTACTCTTTTCATCACATTTTTAGCCTAACATTTTCTTTATTTTTTTTTCACAAAATTTCCAAATTTCCGCTTTTTTTTAAATTAATTTATTTTTATTATTTTTTTTAAACCTAACATATTTTTCTTACCTCGATGGGGCTGACGGGGGTGGAGGGCAAAGGCTGCAGATACTCCGGGTGCAAAATGTGTCCCGAGCGTGCGGTGAGCATTTTCAAAACCTTCACCGGGAGTCGCTTGGCTTGCCGTAGCGGGTCTGACGGCGGCGCCGAGTGCTGCTGCTGCTGCTGCTGCTTCCTCGGCTGCTGCTGCTGCTTGTGGAGGAAGAGAGAAGAGGCCGGCTCGTCGCTACCGCTGCTTCCACGACGACTGGCTCGCTCCCAGGCTGCGCTCAACTCACCGAGATTCGTCAGGACAGACGCCGAGGGCGACCTGCTCATGTCCCAATGGTCAGCCAAGTGGACGGCGAGGCTTCGCTCAGATGCATTAAGGAAACCACCCCCCAAAAAAATAAGGTTCTAAAACCGATCAAAAACAAGGCGAGCGAGATAATAATCCTGCTGGTTGGGGATGCGGAAGAAGGAAAGAAGAGGTTTCCGCGCGCGTGTGCGTCCGTGTCCGCGTCCTCCCTGTGTGTAGTCCCGCACTAGAGGCTGGGAGACGTTTTCACTCCGGGAAGAAGAGAGGGGGGGTGGGGGGGCAGCTGAATTAGTCCCGAGATGAAAGCCTTTGCCGCCTTCCAATCAAATGGCAGCCCGAGGTGATTGGAGGGTCAAGGGGATGTGACGTCATCCTCCTTGACAGCTCCACGAGGGGGAGGAGCCTCGTAGCAGATTTTAAATGTTTGCTTGCTTGGTAACGCTTACTCGATTTTTCTCCTCAAGCTGCAGTTTGTTTGTTTGTTTTTTCAGACCAAACCAACTTGGCTCTTTTGTTGAGTAGATTGAGTAGATTAATGGCACTTCCATTCATTTTGATGGGGATATATGATTTACTACACAAAGTACACAGCTCGTGCTCGAGTGTGCGCATTCAATAAATGACTGAAAAGTGCATCAAGGACTGTGGCTCTCCTTGCCCACATGCGAGAGCATTACAGTAAGTAAAAGTATGGTATAAACACCTATTACCAATATAGCAGGGCAATAACATCAACCACAATATAGCAAGTGAACACTGTATACATTTCCCATTAGATGTGTTTTAAATTAGTTTTGCAAAATTGACTCTGCAGTTGTATTAATCCCACCACCCTCCCCCGCTAAACCCAAAATGTCCAAAAATGACTTTGCCTTCAGTTCAACATTTATGTTAACAAATTAGCCGTCATCGAATTCTACCACTAATAGCAATCGTTTCTCTCAATCATCTTGGGCCAGATATGGCCAATGCTATCCGCAACAGTCAACATTTTAATTATCCTAATGCATTTTTATTAAGTGTCCTTGGGGGTGCCTCGAAGGTTTAAAATAAGTCTAAGAAGGGGTTCTGAACCATCCCCCCCCGCCCCCCCCCCCCCCCCCAACCCCACAAAGTACTATTCAAAAACACATAACTCTCCAAGTACTACCATAATGACCAATGTTAAAAATACACGAGTGCAGTAGATATGTGTCCATCAAGGACAAGACAAATGTTAGTCATAAAAGCGTATTTAATATTTTAACATTGTACACTGTGCTTAATTATATATAGAAAAACAGAAAAACACAAAAACTGAACTTAAATATTGATGACATTAATTGTAGGCCTATAGCTAAAGTTCATTTAAAACAAGGCTTACAAATTTTAAACCAAACCATTTTTAAAGATTAAATAAAAATGTAAAACTTACAAGTTAAATACAACTGAACAATACTTAGGCAGTAATTCTTTCATGTACCACAAGAGGGAACCCAGACAGCAACTCGCGCAAAAGTTAGCTCTAAAGCAATGTACTGTGTATGCAATCAAGAGTTTGGTTTGACCTTCAGTACAATAAAGTAATATGCAAATTATATGTAAACGCACCAAATTCACACATGACTGTCTCAGGATAAGATTGTTTCAGTGTACATTTTGAACAAAACAGTAAACATATTTCACATTTCCCTCAACAAAAGTGACCACAAAGTAGAATTTGCAACATGAAAACAAGGAGCGACCTGTTTCCAGGATGTTTTTAATTTTAGAGAACATTATATGCAGATTATATATTTACCATTTACTGTACATTATTGTGTAATATTGACTTAATGTAAAACGCTTAAATCTAGGCATAAGCCCCAAAATGTCTGCCTACCAATTCACACTCGTATCCCACCTGGCAACCATAAAACCAACCAGCCGCTCTCTCTTCAACAGAGGAGCGTTGACAGGAATAGACCAAAAAGTAAGTGATGGAGGGGACGCAAATGTCACATGTTTTCACTCTAATATACAACCCGCCCCCTATTTCTATTCCTATCTTCACCCCCGACACCTCAGTCAATGCAATCAATCAGTTGTTTGTCAAGGGGGATGTCAATCAATGCTCCATTTGATTTATGTCAATCAATGCGTAATGGGGCCAACATAGTTAAAGCAACTTTTTTTTTATGGGGGGGTATTTTGACACACTGTGAGGAGCTCAAGCATAATTGAAATGTATGAAAAATAATTCATAACCATACATATTTGACGCAGTGTTTGCAGATGGCTGTCATCTGCCAACTCCAACAAAGAGATAACAAAGGCAGACATTTTACACACTGATGTGGGCTCGCCTTTATTTGCGCACAATGCAGAAATGGTCGCGCTTCTTTTTTTTTTTGTGTGCGTAAAAAGAGGAAGAGCGATGGACTGTCAGGTGGTGCGAAGAAAAGAAAAAGTGCAAAATGGCTCCCAACTATTCACCGCTGAGAGGGCTAATCAGTATTGAGACTTAAGGGGAGTAAAGGGCGGGGGTGTCGAGGACGGGGGTGGTGGTGGTGGTGGGGGGATTCCTTTCAATGCTTTCATCTCCATCGGCGCTCAATTAAAAGCCTATCAGTTTGTAAGTAAATCAACGCCTATCAGCCTTGTCACATCAAACAAAACGATGATTATTGCAAACCCGCCTCTGCCATTAATCTCCCTCTGCGGTAATCGTCTTGACAGGTCAACTTTTGGAGAGGCACAGACACCATAAAACATGGCCTGGAAGTTTGCACTGGCCAAAAAAACAAAACAAAAACACAACATATTTACGTTTGATAAGTTTTAACTGTTTTTGTTACAGTCCAATTAATTTTTTTTTTTAAATGGAACGTTTTCATTAAATTCTATTAAAAGTGGAATGTTTATTAAAAATATTTATATAATGTATTTCTTATATTTTTATTAGTGTGCTATTCAAATTCTAATCAAAATCATTTACCAACAAACATCCTCTAAGTACAACTCAAAATTTTAAACACACACACTGCTAAAAACACACGAATTCTTGTACTTTTAAAATGTTATAGCACAATAAAAACAAACACCTGTGTGCAGTTATTTTTTTTTTCTGTTTGTATTTTTTCTTATTTTATTTTATTTGCACTTTTGCCTAATTGTGTGCATGAGTATTGTTTTGTCCCTTATATAAATCATGATTTTAATAAACTGTATATAGTGTAATACAAAATAACAATTACAATATGGGGATTTTACTCCACAAGTTTACTTTATATTGTACTTTTTTCAGTTGTTCGTCCTTAAAGTAGAGGTGGGGAAATATGGCCTGAGGTCATCTACACTGCTGTGAGAATTTGAAATGGACCACCATGCACATAAAAAAATAAATAAATATATAAATAAAACCTTGAGATTTCAACTTGTATTTAAAAAAACAAAACAAAAAAAACTTTAACGTAACCCACAGATGTTCATACAAATAATAATAACCATTCATTCAAGTGCTTCGTCGCATTTCCCCCATATTCTATATTTAGTTTGACTTACTTAAAACTGACATCAACTCATAGGAAAGGGTTCAAACAGGAAAATATGACATTATATCAATTTAATATAATAAGTGCACACACTTCAGCTATCTTCAGCGGGTTATTTTTATTTTTTTTTGGTGAGGGAGTATAGTGCGTGTGTGTAGCCAGCCTATATGAGACAATATGCAGAAATGTGTGATTGATAACAGCGTAGCTGTGTTCTGCGTGGGTTTGACAGTCCGTGACACAATATGTGAGTTATTAGGGCGAGGAAGGGCAGCCATAAATTGTCAGTGTCAGGCCCCCAAAAACTCTCCTTTTATTGTCCCGCAAGACGAATGGCCTTGTGCAAGCTCGCACGCACACACGCACACACACTGAACTCGGCGTT
This sequence comes from Festucalex cinctus, assembly GCF_051991245.1. NCBI lineage: Eukaryota > Metazoa > Chordata > Actinopteri > Syngnathiformes > Syngnathidae > Festucalex > Festucalex cinctus. The sequence goes on from NC_135424.1 coordinate 25,889,959, forward strand.
CCTTTCAAATAGCATTTGAAAGCATAATTTATTCAGCTAAACTTTTTAATTGATATATTTGCTTATATTACACATTTATGACCTGAACAGTGAAAATGGTGAGAACGTTAAAATAACCTAAAAAAAAAAAAAAGGCTATCAATGTCACACTTTAAATAACACTTTAAATAAATCACATTACTGCATTTTAAGAGTGCAAATTCCCATTGACAAGCGTCGTAGTTTAGAGGGATAATAAAGCACAAAGATTATTTCATTTAAATGCATGCATGCACGACGACGTCCCTCGACAAATTACCTGTGCCACTTACTAACTCCTCTCTAAAAAGTATCATAAAAGTGAGGGGGGGGGGGGGGGGGGGGGATACAAAAATCTAACAAAATAATGCCGCGCCAGGATTAAAATATGATTATTTTACAGAATCTGCTCATACAGACAAAAAGCAGTCGTTCGGTTGGGACGTGCGTACTGTGCAAGTGTGCATCCTCTCTCCCTCTCGCTGCGGATCCTGCGAGCAGTTGTTCCTGAGTGGGCGTGCCCAAAGTGACGTCACCTGCATGTAAACACTGACTGGGAGGGAGGGAGGAGGAGAGGGCTCTGTCAATCATGTTACGCTAACGTGGTTGACCAATTATCTTATACTAGAGAATTGAGTATGACATTTAAAAAGGAAAAAACAGAAATAAGGACGCCTAACCAATTATTAGCAGATATCATTTTGACATGAATTAAGTTGTTTTCCAAGTTGCTGTAATTTAAACATTACCTGGAACATGACCCCTTTTGGAAATTATAATACAAGGATAAAAATAATTTAATCACTGTATAAAACTAAAATCTAGTAAAACTACTCATCCTTTGAGGATAACAAACATTTTAACAGTTTAAACTGGCAAGCCGACCATTTGCGATTTCAACTACAAATTATGTACAGTGCTTATTTGCTGAAAATCACACTTGTTTGTGGTTTTGTGCTCAGGCCAAAATAACTTTTTCTGTCATCTTGTGGTATCTATAGATACCCGTGAAGTCACTCACCTCTGGACACACCTGAGGCTGCTATGTAGCAGGTGTAGGCTATACTCATTGTTTTGTTTTGGTACTAGCCAGCATTAAGCTGGCAATAGCCTGATGGATATTACATATCCACCTGCTACCTCTCCACAGTAATTTCGTCAGGAAAAGGCGGGCCGTTCTGTACAATAATTCGAGCTGATTGGACGATGTGACATTCTACACGTTTGTTTGAACCAGTCACGGCCACGGGTGAAAATGTCATGTTTGTTCTTGTCAAAGGGGGGAAAAGCACAAACTTCTTACCAGCAAGAAATGCATGAAGCTCCTCTCGCTGTTCAACGTTCAACAAGGAAACGGTGAATAATTCTGCGAGAACAGAATTAATTGTAGCGTCCATTCGTCGATGTTAGGTTTGTTTGTTAGCTCCGGCGTCGGCGCTAACTTCCTGGTTTCGTCACAGTTGCATATCCCACCCCCAAACACAATGTTGCTCTTTCCGTTCGGGAACGCCGGTTATTAGTGGGAGCGGTACAAAATGTATTCTCACAAATACTTCGAGAATTAATCTTGCGAGAGCAAGGTAAAGCCAGAATAAATACAATGGTGAATTACTCTGTGGTTCTTCGGCTTCAACAATACAGGTCATAGAGGCAAACTCATTTTCAATCAGGGTGAAAAGACAAAACATTTGTCAAGGAAAAGATGGTGCTTGTGACTTTCATGAATCAGCAGAAGTGGTCTCACTCTGGCCATTCTACATACAGTATGTCTTAATTTTAGTTAATTACTCTTAAGTAACACAGATGTATACATTATATATATCTTTTGTCAGATATTAGTCGATTGTGATTTTTTTGAATGGCAGCAGAGACCCACCATGCTAACTGCTATCTAGCCTAGAGTTTAACGTGAGGTAAAGTCAGTGCTGTTTTTGCTATATGAATCCAAGCTGTCAACTATGCTAGGTGAAGCATTCACTGATTTATTTCCGCTTGTCTTTGCAATATATTACTAAGTGGGCCGAATCAGTAAAATAATGGAATAAAACAATTGACGTCAATTATATGCAGATTTTTGCGATTTTTGGGCCAGCCCTAAATTACAGAGCTCAACTATGTTTAAAAAAAATAACATGAATGCAAATGAAACGCGGCAACACTTTGCCTGTACGAGTTCCGGACGTGTTAAATCTACCTGTTTTGCATATATATAGTTCCCAGAATGCATTGTGTGGCACAGTTAAGGAAGTTATAAGGATATTAATCCTTGTCATATGTATTTGTGTTACCAGTAATTGAATTTGTGTTGTATTTAACACGTTTATGTTGGTCTATTATTTAAAAAAAAAAAAACAAAAAAAAAAAACAACAACTTTAAGTTGTGTGTAAAATAATGACTTCCAGGGTGGTTTTATGTACATTACTCATCTGAGGACTGCTTGTGAAATTACAAATGTATATATTTGATTGTGGCTGGCTGATTAATTGGTCTGACATTACAATTTTTTATTTTTATTTTTTACTTTACCAAGTCCTCTCGTGGGCCGGATTAAACCTCATTTGCGTGCCTGATCCGGCCCGCGGGCCGTATGTTTGACACCACTGATATAGTGTATTTGTAAAAAGAGGCTCTGGTTGTTCATGTAATCAAAATACAACTTTTTTTATGTATTTCAGTTTCATGGCATAAAACAGTTTATGTGGCTCAGTTAGCAACATTAGTTGGCTAAATAATGTGGCTAGTTATGAACAATTGTTCGGCTTAGCATTTTGGTGGGATATTGTGGAAAAAAATAAGGATAGTGTTGCTTGGGAGTTAATTTTAATTCATTTCAATAAATTAATTGTCATACCACAAAACATGTTACATGACTAATTCTCTGACGTCTTTTAAAATATTAGCTTATGCTGTCTACTTTGTTCTGAGCTGTAATGTGAGCTGTTAAAGGCTAGCTAACATGTGGCTAGTTGTTAAAACGGTAGTTTGGCTTATCATGTTAGCGTTTTGGCCGGGGCCAAGGAGGAGGAGGAGGCACCACTCCCTCAAATAAATATTTTCCCCCCTCAAATCACAAGTTGGAAATCACATTTTTAATAGACATGCAAAATTAATATATTACAAGCTGACAAATTTATCTGCTGTAGCGGAAATATCTGCCAAAAAGTGGACACAAAGGCAATATTTCGGTGCCCTACTTTTATTGTTTTAACGCTCCTTTCTCTTCCGGTGTCAACTTGCATGACTTGCCTCAGCAACCTTCAGAGCTATACCAGCAGGAGCTTAGTCTTTAGGTGGGACACCCCAAATTGGACAGGTTTAAAGATAGAGGCATGACTAAGTGCAATCCACTTCTCTACGTTGGGGCTGGACACAAAGCTAACACCCCTATGCAAAAAAAAAAAAAAACACAAGCAAAAAAACAGTGTTACTATAAGCACAGGGAGAAAACAAGTTCTGGTGCATGATGTGTACATGGTGCCCCCTTAACATCTCTGACTGCCCCCTCAGATCAGCGTACAACCGGCCCTGATTTGGGCACAATATCTTTTAATAAGAAGCCAACTTTACTTGGTAGTAACTTTTACTCAAGTTCAATAAGTTTGATATTTGAATAAAAGGCGAGACAACGGCCTCTTTGTGCGCCCAATGGTTCCGCGGAGCGTTGTCGTGTGACATAATAACGGAAAACAGGCGGCTCAGTGTAGCGGCGTGATGCACTTTGTAAATCGGTCAGCCAGCCAGCCGCCCACTGCCAACCAGCCAGCCAGCGCGGGACATTTCCGCACACGCGGGTCAGCTGATCGAGACATGCGGAAAGCAACAACTCCACAAAAAGTCCATCCGCACGCAGATCGCACTGCTATCAACTTGTAGCTGCTTCACGGATTCATGACACACGTTCGTTCATCTCGTCCTGCGTGAACTCCACATTTCCCATTACAGGCAGCGAGCGGTCGAGAGAGAGAGAGAGAGAGAGAGAGAGAGAGAGAGAGAGAGAGAAACGCGCTTGCTGGACTGTCATTCCGACTGGAGGTGATGGCGCGGAGGGAGTCACCGGTGGCTATGAATGGAACTCATGTAAGTGTGTATTGTTGTTCTCATTATTAGATGATTTCTGCAAAGATTCCAATGTGGTCGGAACTTGGGAAGCATGCAGCATTGTGCAAGCTGTCATGTGACCACGGTTAGAGGTTCCTCCCACTCAACGTGACGGACACGGAGCATCCAAGTTGGGGCAATGCTGACATGAAAAGTGGTTCCAGGGATCCCCAAAATTGCGTTTGAAACGATTTGACATTTTACTTGAAGAGGTGGGACGTAAGTAAATGTACATACTTTATAAAATGTCTCAAAAGTAACTTTTTTCCAAGTTAAAAAAAAATAATAAAAATCCAGCAATTGTTATAGTATTCAGCATAATCTTTTCTAATAAAGTGTTGTACCATTAAAACAAGTTTGTGTTAAATAAAACAAAATACACTGACAACTGAGCAAAACTTTACACACCTGAGGATCTCCAAGAGATTACGGTAATTAAAAAAAGAGAATGGAGGTGCTGAAAAGTGGTCCATAAATAAATAAATCCAACCAGGAGGTAATACATGCAAATAAATGTTTTCTAAATCTATAGTTGCACAACATGCAAATGCCATATTTTGTTGTGCCACATGATACATTAAGTGGGGGCTATAAAACAATTTTTGCTGTGATAAAAGCGTGTTCAATAAAAATAAATAAACTGACCTTAACATTATGTATACCTGCAGAATCTCACAATGAGGTCTAATACCAGAGCAGGTGGAGAAGCACTTATCCCTCAAAGGTTTAAAAACAAAAAACAAAAAACAACTTAATTCTTAATTCAACTTTTTACTTGATGAGAGATGTACAGTACTATATGCTCAAGTATTATAATGGTACTAGAGGTGTGCTAAAAAAATCGATATGGCAATATACCGTTGCAGACCTCATTCCAATACATGTATCGATACGCAGGCATCAGAATCGATATTGCTTGTTAACTTTAAATAGCATTGTACCTAAAAAAATAAAACCCAGCAGCGTCTTTGAAGTTAATTGCCTTCAATTAATTCAAAAATAGCTCACCAGTGATTGGACACTGTGTCTTGCTAAGAAAAATGAAAGCAGAGGAAGAACATCAACATTTATTTACTCATAAACTTAACATGTTACGTGTCTTAATATACCAGTGTTCGTATATTTTGTTTAAAAACGAAATAGAATGTCTTACATGAAAAAAAAATGTTGCTTTTATTTCCCCAAATATTTCAAATAAGCACATTTTGGAGCTGTAATTTTATCATTTTGATATTTTTGCTCATATCAGCTCATGCTTATTAATAAATTTTCCCGGTGTGTCTGTGAAAACTGCTCCTTGCTCTGCACTGCGTACATATTTTAGACCAGGTATATGCCGCTTGGTGGTAAACCAGAAGAGCTATTAACAAAAATGTTTTGGTCGTAAACATATCCTTTAGCTATGCATATGACTGTTATTATAAAATACAAGTAAATTAATGTAAAATATCGGGATACATATCGATCAAGTATTGGGATACATATGTATCGCGATACATATCGTATAGTGACCCCTGTATCGTGATACGCATCGTATCGTGAGGTTGGCGGCAATACCCAGCCCTAAATGCAACATTTTTAAAGTCTAAAGTTTCACAAAAATACACAAACATCATCCATCCATCTTTACTGCACATTATCTAAAGCAGTGCATTATTAAAGCACTTAGTGATAAAGTGTGTTAGATATGACAAATATGCTGTAAATTGCAACCTAGTGATTAATATGCGCCTCTCAGTTCTATGTTTTGCGGTTCAAATCTTATGTGAGCGTGCCGTGAATGCTTGTTTGTCCATGTGCCATGTGATTGGCTGTTAGCTGGATAGCACCCTGTCTTGTCTGCTGCAGCACCCCAAAATGGCCACTGAAAAAAACAAAATCAAAACATATTTATTTACTGTATGCAAGCTATCACATTTTATGAAGTCATTTACTGCTGCTACAGAGGTATTTCCATTTCTGTGTTTATTTTCAGATTTCCTACATTGGACATGATTGTAAGGACATCCCAGACTTCCTTGGAGACTCGTTTGGAGATTTTGCAAGAAGGCTGGATTTGAGCTTCAATCAGCTCAGGTCAGACTTTTTTTTTTTTGTCATGTGCTTACACTTGCTTATACTTATCTTTATGACTGTCTTGTGCTTGTCTCTGGCTGGTAAGCATGGATTTCAACATGATTCCTCGAGTGTCACAAGACCTTAGTTGGCTAATTGGGGCCAACTGAGGAACTGTTTGTCCATACGTGTTGAGCATTTATACACTGTGGTGCTTATGTACTTTCACACTATGATGCCCCTTTTCAAGAAAAGCAACACGGCGATGACGCGGCATCAGAGGTAACTGCAGGTCAGATGACGAGATTGTCTGCAACTAGCATCATGAGATCTGTTGGTAACTGCAAGTGTGCTTGTTGATCTCGAGAAATTTTGCTTCTCAATATGTTTGTAACTTCATTTTTGGACCCCAAGCAATCAGAGTTCTGCCTAAATTGAGGTATTTTTCCTTTACATATTCATGCTCTCCTGATGGGTTTTTCCCACTCCGCTCCCATGACCACACATTGAGTTTATGGGTGGGTGGAGTTAATAAGCAACATGTGATGATGTTTTTAGCTTCCTAATGCAACGCGACGCCCTCCCCTTAATAGACGTGATCCCTATTAGAATGTAACTAATCCGCCGCTTAATAGCAAAGAACTGCTGCCTGTTAGAAATGCGATTGATATGCATATGTGAGATTGGTACACAACAGAAGGAAGTCGACTTGAGGCACTTGAAGCGTTAGGGTTAATTTTATTAGCCAATTTTAATTTTAGTCTTAGTTTCAGTCCTCTTTCAGTTCTTGTCTGTTAGTTTTTATTAGGGATGTTCGATCCCACTTTTGTAAGACCGATAACGATACTCAGACTCTCAGTACTCACCAATACCGATACCAACTGCCGATACCAGTAGTATATTTTGACAAAAAAATCACTAAAAGATATTTTTAAACAAATATATTTCCTTTAATTTTGACAAAAAAAAACCCAGCACAGTCACCCTTCAATAGTCTTAACGGTCAAAATAAAACACAAAAATGCTCTTTTAGTTTAAGATTCACAATTTTGAAGTATTTCCAAACCGGTGAAGTTTTGGTGAAAAACTGCTGCAAGCTAGCGCCAGTTACAGGCAAGGAGGACTCACTTAACGTATTCCCCCTCTGTCATCGGTCGCTTGTACTCGTCTGCGTCACGAGTACTCGAGTACTTGAAAAAAGGCTGGTATCGGCCCGATACCGATACCTGGTATCGGTACTCGCCCATCCTTAGTTTTTATCACAATTTATCAACCTCATCCCATTTTTATTTTGTCAAGTTTTAGTCGACTTTAAGGGTACTGTGCGAACCTCCGCTCCTGATTGGTGGACTGGTTCCAAGGACGTCTTGGGAGTTTGATTCTTGTGTCATTGTCGGCATATGCAAATTTGGGTGTGCGAACCCCTGATCCTGATTGATGGACTGGTTCACGCTCGTTCGAATATGTCACGATTCGACACTGTGCCGCCTGCCGTAGGGCTTCCTGTCCCGAACAGTCGGTTTTTGGTCGGTGTGGTATACTCAAAGTATTCACTTTCTGGAAATTTTACCATTTCTTCGTCATGTGTTCTTCGTTTCTTATCGCCGTGCTAAACCTTGGGTACAAATGGCTAAACAGTGGGTACAGATTAGCAGAAAAAATAAAAAATCTCATACCCTGGCACCAAATGGGCTCTGTACACCGGAACAAAAAAATGGCAATGGAAATGTTTTTGATGCTGATGTAAAATTGCTTGGTCAACATACGAAGAGCAACAGAAAAAAAGCTCTTTTGTGCATCATAATAAGGGCTTCTGATTTTATGTAGTTTGACTTGGTCTCCCCAGCCCCTATTGGTAAAATTCATACCCAACAGGGACACAGAAAAATACGGACTTTTATAGGTCATGTAAAAGCGGCTTCAGATATTTCCTCCAAAGATGAAAAATTACCTGGTTGGCTTTGTAACCCACATTCCACGTTTGTGCTCTTCATATCAAACAGCGACATTGAAAAATGCTGGCTTTTGTAGGCAGTATAAACGGTGCATCGGATACTAACTAGTACCTTCGAAGCCAGAAAGCTGCCAGGTCAACTTTGTCCTCCCATTCCATGTCTCTGTTGTTTATAAGGAATGGTGACAAAGGCGTAAACTGGATTGCTTTATACAAGCAGTATAAAAGGAACTTAGGTTGAGTGCTGCAGGAGATACACAAATTAATTTAGAAGTTTAACAAACATGACTTGTCAGATAGGCGGATTTCGAATTTGACAGCATGAGCCTGCCTCAGCGTCAAGCGTCACCAGGTGTAAACGCGAACCCGAAACCTTGAGCGCGTGCGCCCCGTCACTGTGCTCAAGTCAAATCCAACAGGAGATGTTGCCATGGTTTGTTGCGGCTAATGCGCTCACTTCTGTCAGCGCCGTGGACAACACTCCACCACCATGCTGACACAATGAGAAGCCCGGCGTCACTTGCATCGCCTTTAACTGAGCGCTGTGTGCGCCCTACACGATTTGTGTGCGTTGTTTGTGTAGCGCCGCCGCCAGATTCCAGGCAGGTATCGGCGGAAATGAACCGCCGGTAGCGATCCGTCACGCCCACGCTCCTCCGCCGCCGTCAGGCCGTCTCATCACTGTGTACTGTTGTGTCACCGTCTTTGTTCCAGGTCAGGTGTTTACACAGTGTGTTGTGTTGACATGATTCCTCTCGTTGTTTGCTGTGGTGGTCACAATCGCCTACATGCATGTTGTCATGCTGGACATTCAACAATCCCTTACAGATTTGGAAGACAATGTTGAAGTTGTGCAATGTCAGCGTTTATAGCATGTTGTCAACACACATGTAACGCATTACAGAACATAAAATATGTAAACAATTAGACTTTTACAAGCCTGTCATCTGTTATAGAATTGTCATATAAAACAGAATGATAATGTCATGTTCATAATGTTCCCATTGAGAGATGACACTTGGCAGTTTGAAGTTTCTTGTGTACTGAATTCAAGAGGAGCCTACTATATTCCTTATTTGCAGGCTTTAAATGTGTATACTGGAAGGTACTTCTAACAATGCAATACTGCAGTGAGATAGAGCTGTTCTAGTACAGAATGTGGTTTCTTACAAAAATTTAGTCTGAAGTCATTTTTTTTTTCATTTTGTGGGTAGCAATGCTCTACACACAGAATAGTGTCACTTTGTCTTCCACTAGGTTAATGCTAACTCAAAATGCAAAACGCTATAGACAGGCTAACTGATCAAAGCTCACCTGTTTTGTGAAGCTGAGCTGTGATTGGTTGTTCCCTGATATCTGAGCAACTGTGATGTCATTTTCACTCCACAGCAAGTGGCAAAATGGCCGCCTTCTGTTATTGATAAAAACAGCTGGATATTCCTGCTTGACTCATATTCCACTCACACAATATTAACCAGAATACCGTATTTAGACTAGTGGGGCTGCATAGAACATATTATTGTCAATAATTTTGGGGGGCTTAACTTCCTGTTTAAAGCTTTACCTCCAGCGCTAACTGCAGTTAAAAGTTAAAGCTTTAAAGCTTTAACTTTGACAGCACTAAAAAATATATGACGTTTGTTTGCTTTGGGGAAGCTGGAACTTATTAATGGCATTTTTTTTAAAGATTTAATTTCAATGTGGAAATATGATTTGAGATACAAGTATGGTCATAGAACAAATTCAAGTCTCATCTCAAGGCAACACCATGTAGATTTACAGAATTCCATGTCATCCTCATTTAAGGTTCATGTTTGATTTCGGTGTGACAGTTTGGGGGAATATAAAAACATTTAAACTAATATCATTGTCAATTCTGAACATTTTTAAAGGGAACTTCTATTATCTACAGATTTTTGCTGTTGGCGTGAGGTCTTGGTCTCTACCTCCCATGAATGGTGAAGTTTCACTGTAAATGGTAATTCAAGTAGACTTCAACTAATGTAAGCGGCTTTTTTTATATATATAATAAGCCAATAATAGGATCCTTCCAGTCAATGCAAACACAAGTGTTGATGGGGGTCTTTAGAAAAACCCAACGTTTGTATTGCAGACGACCTCCTGATGTGTGAAAATTCCATCTGTCTGTACGAAACAAGAGTTTGACTTTTGCATTGCAGATGAGCCCCGGCGTCGTACGTACAGTAGGCTGCACGCGCTCACCCAGGGCGATGCTGGCGATGGCAGGCGTTTTGCATTTTAATGACAAATCAAGTATGCTAACTCGCATTTGAAAAGGGAAAGTGCTCTCGGTGTCGGCCGGCTGTCAAAGTGAGATGTAAGCAGTGTGATGAAAAGAGAACAAAGAAGACAAAGTAGGGAGGCCTGCTACACTGAGAAATGAAATAAAACCGTGTATGGCCTGTCAGCTGTGTCGTTTTAGATTCATATCCAAAGAAGGCTGGAGTATTAGCACCACGCTCGCGCCTCACTCATCTGTCTCGCCTAATTCGTCACGGGGGCGCGCTGTCTTTCAGCGCGGTGGAAGGGGTCTGCTAATTGACAAACACAGACATCCCATCCCAGCCAAGGTGGGCCGCGTGTTCGAGGGGCTATAGGTGGGGTGTTGCTCCCGGTCCTCGAATGAGAAGTGACAACGGGAAGAGAGCCTGTCATTGTCTCGCCTGAGTGTTCAATCTGCAGGCACGGCGCCATGCAGATAAAGTGTCAGTTAGGCGGAGAGGATATGAAACATTGACGCTATGAAGTCCTCCCATCACTTAACCAGCAGCGCGAGTGTGCGTGTGCGTTGAGTGGTGATGTATAGGCAAAATATTCCATGTCTGATCGAGGCAGGCCTGTTTGCGATAACCTGAGCTCATAAATTAGGCAAGCAAATAACACATTTACGTCAGGGACGTTGATGTTTAGTGTCAAAAACAAGCATTTTAATTTCACCAGGCTAGCTTGTGGAAATTATGGACTCCTCCAGGGAAAGCAGGAAGATGTGTTAAGGACGTTGGAACTAATGGAAGGTTTGTCGTATTTCGCCGTCTCTCCAATTTGAGCTTATTTCTGAATTTCTTTCTCGCTGCTCATGTCACTTGAAATGATGGTGTCAGTAGAGAGTTTGAGTCTTAAAGAATTACTTGTCATAGAGGTGAGTGGTGTAGAGGTTTTTATAATAGACCTATAGAATGAGTGTTTGAAGGTCTTGTGGCTTTACTTTTGTTCTCATCGTTTTTATTAATGCTTGATAAATTAGTGTAGCCTTGACTCAATTTCAGATTTGTGTTTTGATAATATTACATGAATACCAGTGTGGGCACTTCATAAAATGTTGCTGGTCTAGTAATTGATCATTCGTCATCAGTCCGTCATTTTATTTTAACCACAATTCCGTCATCACTTTGTCACCACTATTTTAGGACCGACAAACAAAAGATGGGCATTTTTGTCAGTCTGTCATTCGTCAACAAAATGGTCGTGCATCAGTGACGGACTGAGAGGTCCGTCAGTACTCGTGGGTGTATCGGACTTGGTTAGTGACGATTACACTGACGGACAAACACTTCCGTCAGTGTTTAGTCCATCATTTCAAAATATCTTATCTTTTGTAAGCTCGTCAGTACTGACGTAATCCCCACCTGATTAATAGTATAACCAACATAAAAAACAGAGAGCTGTCTTTCAGTAAAAAGAACATACGAAGATGACAGAAGATGGGAAAATCAGTCAGAGCCATTTTTACAAACATCGGCCAGACTCAACACAATGATTTGGAACGCCCTACTGAAGAAATACACTAGATGTTCAAAAGTCGTAATTTTTCTGCCTTTAGTTGTTCTCTAAACTGCCCTGTGCTCGGAAACCGGCCGTGTAAAGTAAAATGCCGGAAAAGCAGAATGGGTGTGTGTCGTTTAAACACCAAAAGCTCACTTAGAAAGCAATTGCTGCTGTCCAGCAAGTATTTTAGATGTTACACCAGAACCTGACATCTTATTATGTTGTTGCAGGATAGCTACGACACAATATCCCAATATCCCACATTTTACAGGTTCTTTGTTAAAGCCAAAGGCTTTACTGTATCTCCGTGTCAAACAGCTTTTCTGTTTTTTTGTTTTTGTTATTGCTAGCGTTAACTGATAACTACTGCTATACGCAATATCAATGTAAAGATTTTTACTATTCACAGGGTTTTAACTTATTTTTACACAAGCCACATACCAAAAACACGTATGTTAATTGAGAACTCTTCATCGTTCATAAGTAAAACTGTGTCAATGTTTGTCTGTATGTGTACCCAGTGATTGGCTGGAAACCATTCCAGGTCTTGTCCATAGTAAGCTGGGCTACGCTTCAACTCAGCATACGCAGTATAAAAAAAAAAAAAAAAAAAAAGAATGAATAGATGCACTTGTAGGTAAGAAAGTTAAAATGTTATGTAGTCAAATTGGGAAACGGTGATTTGACCATTGGAAAGGTTTCATTTCAGTCTCCACTAGTTCCTGTGGCCAAAATTGTTTGCAAATTGCAATTAAGTTTTAAGTAGACCATCATCATGGAATGTACTTGTAGTGTGTTGGACTCGAAAGGGTAAATGGTGCTTATGTAAGCAGCTGTTTAGAGTTATAGGTCCGAACTAGTTCATTTGGTTTGTCAGCCATTGTAGGAAAAGAGAAACAGTCAAAAGACAATATAGTTGCTTATCTTTTAAGCCTGCAGAGCAGTTGACTGTCTGAGTGCAAACACAAGAGAAGGCTGCTGACAGCAGTGGAAGCGTCTATTAATCACTGTCAGCAGCCATCAGCCCTCTGGAGCTTTCCACAAGCTCCTCTTTGCTTGGTCTTGCCCATTCGGAATGGAAAGGAACATATTTATGTTCCTTTTGTTCACATAATATATACTGGCCAGTGATGCCATTCCTTTTATGACTGCGTCACATTTTTTCCCTTTTTTTTCTTTCTTTTTTATTGTACACCCTGAGACGGATGGCGTGCCACTGACACGGAGATTTACAGGCCTCCAGCTTGCAGTGGCGGAGCTTTAGAAGGGCCCGCTGACATCCAGCCAGCACTTTGGAGGAGGAGAATAAAAGCTGACATTTTATTGGCTCTAAAATAGAGAGAGAGGACTCGTCGCAGAGGAGGGGGGAAAGAAAATAAAAGACATTCCGCAGCATTTTATTTATTTTTTGGCCAGAAATACAAGATTGATTGGGTATTATTTCGGAACTTGTCAGTGGTAATAAGGACAACTATGATTTCAATTATCACCCACTAAATATAGTTCATTGCCAAAATGAGCCATTTGTCAAATATGCCATGCCATGCTATTTTAATATTTTATGTTGACCGCCCCGGCTGGCTTGTTGGCTTCAAAGCCGTCTCGGGGATATATTTTTCCATTGACAGAATTCCAATTAGTTTTAGTACACTCTGGCTGAATAAAATGGCTCTTAAAATCGGCAATGTTTCCTCGCTGGGTTTGTTTTTTTTCCCTTCACAGAGTGATGGATCTTTTACGAGTTGACCCGACGGGGCCCAAGTGGACACTCTCGCCTGTTTCTTACTTGGCCGGTGAAAAACAAAGTATCCACATGTCTTCGTCGTTGCCATATTCCCTATTTGTGATATTGCGCAAACATCTGCTGGGCCCGGGTAAAGATCATGACTCGCCTACATATTTAAAGCCTTATTAAATACTTTACAAGTTCTACACGCATTCCGCAAGCGAAGCGCGTTGTAAATACGAGTCAGATGTATAATTCATTAGTGACATGTTTAGTAAGTAGACGATTTTGGGGAGCGCTAATGTGTACTCAGGTTTTGACAGGCGCTTTGTGCATTTTTAAAGCGCACGTTAAAAGGGGAGATGATTGGACCGGGCACTGGGCTGTCAATAACAGGCCTGCCGCTTGAAAGTTGATGATGTGGGGGAATCGCTGCGTGTCGTAAATCTGCTTCCTTTTTTTCTTGCCTGACGCCGCTTTTAAAGCCCATAACACATGTCAAGTCATTTAGGATACATGCCATGCCGTAATGAGCATTTTGCTATAAAAATCACTAGTGGTTTCTAGTCGAGTTTCCTATAGGGCTTAGTTTATGTTCAGCCCATTACCCTCAGATAAAAGATGTAAGCAACTGCGAGGCATGGAACATATTACAACACAACCATGATTCTACATCTCTTGGCCGAGCCCCAAATGGGGAGGGGCAGAAAACCCCAAAAGGTTTGGAAGAGGAACAAAAGCGCTTCCTTTGGTCACAGTCTAGCCTCTTGGAGTCACTTCACGGCCTTCAATCTGTCTCCTCTACGTCTTCCTGGAGGTGAAAAGTGAAGACAGATACTTGGGGCGCATTTCAACTCAACTTGGGGGATGTGCGCCAGGTGGTGGGGATGTTCACAAGAACAACCCCCCCCCCCCCCCCCCCGCCCCAACCTAAAGCCAGGCACTTTTAACCTCATAGTGAGTGAGAAACTTGCAAGCATACACCACAATGTGAATCCTGAGATCAGCAAGAAAATATTAAAGCAAAACATTGATGCATTGTTGATCCGAATCCTCCTTCCTTTTACAATTCTTTCACGCATACATTCTAAATCAGCTGTAACAGAAGAGCATTTAGGAAATATTGCTGCAGTATTGCGGACCACATCTTGCAATCAGTTAAACAATCAATATTACTACAACAAGTTAGGAGAGGTGCGTGTCGACTTTTCACACCCATGTTTCGGAATTACCCTACCATCTGTTATGACTCTTATACTATCTCCAAAGGGTGAATATTTATGGGGCAACTTAATTTCCACATTTTGCATCACTGTTATTTAGCACTCCTCACAGTTTTGAACAACAAACTTAGAATACTTTTCATTATAGAAATGTTTAGTATTCAAACAAAACAATCAAAAAATGTAGTACTATGCATGCCAGGCCAATAGATGGCGATGGCAATTGACTATACTACAAGAAAACTCACAAAAAAAGACAAAAATGGTTTTGTCAAGTGCATTTTACAAGGGTATAACATAATTTCCGGCCTTGCCTTGAAATCAAATACATGCTGCTGATATCTTCTTACAGCAGATTTGCGTGACTATCGAGATGCTGCTCAGTCACCAGGGTTCAACAGGCCAGTACTTTGAAACATCGAAACTTGGACAGGGTGTTTATTTGGTACAGGATGCAGCCCCAGATCACCCAACACACATTTCAGTGGGGATCCTTCCCTGTTCACCAGATTTGGTCCAATCAGACTTCTTGTTCTCCAGACTGAAACAGTACCTACATAGTCAACATTTTGATACTCAACGTGATAGATGCTGTAGCGGCATTCCTTGAGGGGTATCTTCAAAACTGGTTCTGGAACAGACTTATTCAACTGGAGCATCGATGAGACAAATGCATTGGACTCCAGGGGGATTGTGTTGAATATGCAGAATTCTATCTGCCTCTTGTCTTGTTCAGGATGGAAACTTGTGACATTCCTCGTAAATATACTTCCTAAACCAAAAAACAAAAAATGTCTTAATCCGTTTTCAGTTCCGTTTCAGCAAATGGTCCTTAAAGCCATTTCCTCACTCGTAAACCAGAAGAGAGTGTTCACTTTCCCCATAAAAAAGCCTTGTAGCATCCTTGCAAGTGGACCAGCACAAGCAGATCCTGCAGTCAGAACATGCACACGTGTGGACCACCCTCAGAACGACCTGTGAGTTCCTGTGGTGGGAAACTTGCCCTTGGGTCGATGCGTGGCAAATTGTCAAGGGAGGATTACATATTTTTTCTGCCATGTTTTGAATGTCATATTTTTTAGGGCGTGGAGCACAGGTTGTCTGGAGGTGATGATTGAAAACAACTTCCAACTTTTACCTTCATGAAAGGAATAAGCATTCGTTGGGTATATCAATTGTTGTTATAATGTCAGTGGATTTTGTGGGTTTGACTGAAGCAAAATGGAGTGCCGGACTTGGCTGCAACCAGCACAGGTGCTGTTGATTCACTCTGAACTCATTTGCTGTTTGAAGAAGACCAAGTAGACATCAGCTATGGGAATTTGGTACTTTGGATAGAGATTCATCGCAAACGTTAAACAATTTCTGACTTCAAACAGTGTTGGTGTGCAGATTCTGTCCAGATTTTGTTGCTTTCTCGACCCACTTGTCGAAAGCCTGATGCATCCCTGACGCTGGACAGCTGTGCCGCATTCTCCTCACACCTGTAACTCATTTCCTGTTTCCATTTCACTTACACATACTACGATCTTTCACAGTTTTTACTTTCCCCCCAAAAACGAGACCAAAGACGACAAGATTGGCGGGTGATAACGATGACGACATCAACTTGTTTAACGTCCGCGCGAAGAATGCACAAAGAATTGTGGAGCGGGGATGAACTCTAAAAATCAAGGACAAGTCATGTCTTTTTTTGAGGCTCCATCTGACGTCCATCAGCATGGAAATGTGTTTTAATGGTCAGGCAAGGCTGCAACACATCATAAGCGGTTGCCTCACTTTCCCACCATGGGACACATTGAGATAAGAAGCAGTGACTGCATGTTTCATGTCCACACTGATGACACGTCTCCTGGAACAAGGCTTTCATTTGCAATCTTCTTCTTCTCTCTGGTTTACCTCATAAAACCCCATCTCTCCATTAGGACAAATACACAATGTTTTGTGAGCTGATCCGCCTGCCCAGACGCTTGGTGATGTTCTCGACTCTCTCTCCCCGTAGCCTTCGTACCGCGGGGCACTGAAGAGTTCCTTTATTTTCTCCCTCTGTCTGGATCCTAGGCCCTAGGGTCTTCCAAAGCGCCAAATGCGTCTGCACTCAGATGTTTGGAAAAACACCAAACAGCCAAGGAAGAAGAAGAAGAAGAAGAAGAAAAACGGGAGGAGGGTGCGCAATCCTCATCGGGGCAAACTGTTCGTGTACGAGCAGAGCGGGCGGTGAGAGGCCCAAGAGGGTGTGAAGACTTATGATCTGAGGGCCGTTTGTGTGTCAGTCGGATCAAAGTCTTTGTGAAAAGGAGGAGAAATCCCTTTTACCTACCCCAACTACGGCAAACCTTTTTTTGGGGGGCTGTTGGCGGGAGCAGGGCTGAGACAAAACATGCTATACGTTGCTATTCCACCTCTAAGTATCCTACACATTTACATCAAGATGCACGTTATTTATTTTATAAATTGTGGCCAATACTTTTGATATTGCTGTAACTAACACCCAGAAACATTGAGTTGTTGTCATAGGTTATTTCCTGCAAGAAGATGACAAATTGGGAAAAAGATTGGACAGAGGAAACACAAGCTAAATGCTGCTTGTTCTGGTGTCCACATGTAGCATGTCAATACACATTATAATTGAGCAGCACATTGATACGATAATTGAATATCCAAGGGGTAGCAGCCGCTGCCCTCTATGCTACATTTCACACAAAAATGCTGCGTTGCTGTATTACCAAAAGAGGATATTACATTATTTAAGTAAAAAGAGAAGTCAGCTGCTTTCTTCCTGAAAAAAAAAGCAGAAGTTGCCTTTTCATTTCCACTTACATCAGAAAGTTAGTTATTGTTTACAGTTCGTCTGCAATATGTTGTCAACCTGCAGACAAGAAATTGTAAAAAAAAAATATACCTCGTAAGTTATTGGCCATTTACATGGAAATGTTTGAAACAAAAATGTAGGCCCATCTTTCATATGGCAATGGGGTTTTGGACCAAAGAACTTTGAAAACCGGTGCAGTTCAGGGTGTCTCATCCAAAGTCAGCTGTGGTAGTGAGGACAAGCATGGGTATTAAAATATCCCATTTTGCATTGCTAGAGAGAGACATCAAATGCCATCGATTTTTTTTTTTTCTCTTACACTCTCTCTGTACACGCTCAATGACCTCAATTAGTAAACAAACCCACTCTGCTTTGATGGAGCTTTCCACTGAGCAATAAATGACTCCGTTTGGGATAGTTGGTATCCGCAAGGTAATAATAGCACAGTAGGAATCTGCAAAAAAACATTTGGCATTGAACTCAACAAACAACTGCAGCGGAGACCGGGAGTCTCCTTAGACTAAGGAAAGTTTAAGAACTGACCACTACATCGAACTGTGTAGTCTCGTTTCTTTCAGCGTCTCAAATTAACACACAGCAACATCATCAAGCACCTTTTATCATTTCTATACCCATTTCGCTTAGCATACATTCTCAGCAGCACAATGCGGAGCTACAGCAAGTCCGCGACTCTGACGCTAATCCTTATCTTGAACCCGGCAGAGGCCCCGTATACTGTATATGTACACAACTGTCAGTCACACTCGCCCTCTCACGCTGCGAGGGGCGCAGGGAGCGTATCCTTCCACGGGCCCGGCTGTTTAAATTAATTATAAGTTTTATAGCGAAGCCCGAGGCCTTGCACAGGCAGCTAATCCCAGTAGAGGGCTAATCCGACCCCGCGTTACAGAAAATCAATGCACCTCTTTGGTGTTGGCATGCCATCAGGGCATGGGGACACATGTCAGACAGGCCTGCTGATTTTTTTATGAGGCTTGTGTTTGATGTGCTGGAGCCGCTGGAGGATGCTCCAGGTACACAGAATTGAAAAGAATATCCGGAAGCAAGAATAGCCCCTCTGACCCCAATATTTATTTATTATTATAGGTGTGAGTGTGTGTGTGTGTTTTTGGAGCAAACAGCTGCTGTCAAAAATATGATTTTTATTATTCGGTACGGTTACAGTGATTTATTTCAAATATGAATATGCCTTAAATCACAAATTATAGGCAGGTATGTGCACTGACTGCTTTTTAACAATAGTTTGAGTGGTTTATTCTGAACATCATCACTCCTCGCACATACACTAGTTCGTGTTGATTCTTTGTCTTAATTTCACATTAAACATAAGAATTTGCTCATATATCCTCCAAACGTGTCATATTAACCGGGATTGTCAACTTTTCATATCAATTGTATGATAAATATAAATCATGAGCAGCTTTAAGAGAAAAACGATTTTCTGCATCTTGAATGCTTTATGAGTTTTATTTTAGTTATGTCAAGCATTTGTGAGGGATTTTGTTAGCACTGACTGGCTGTAGATCAACTAATCAGTCAGACTGGCTAGTTTAATTATGTTGCTTGCAGTTTTGCGAGATTCATCTCGACGGCGAGGATTGGTTCTGTCATTTCCAAAGTGTCAATCTGTGTCTTTGCGGTAATAAATCTTTTCATGACCAAAGACGGGAACGTACCGATTTTATGTCTGTGGTTTGATAGACACAGCCTGAGTCACTTTAATATCTTGTCACTTTTTGTACATTGTCAACATTGAAATAATTTATTTGTACTCTGACACGCTTTAATTTTAGCTTACTCAGCCCGTAGACTTACCGCAAGACACTATTCTCACTTTTGACACTTTTCCATTGGCAAAACCAAATACAATAAACAAGGATACACAGCAAGAAACAACCAAAATATGCAGATAATATGCATTATAAAACTTAACAGTATTCACTTGAATACACTGTCCCCTCAGTCCCCTCTTGAATATAATTGGTCTCTGAGAATTAAGTATTGAAGACCCTTCTTTACTATTGTTGTTTATCTTATCCTGTAAATTCAAAGTTGTGAAGTTTTCGCCGCGAGTACAACCATGCAGTAGAAAAATGACACATTTAATTACAGCAAAATCCCTAGCGAGTACCAGCCATTGTGTTATGAAGCACTTTAACTTTCAGGCATTATTAGAGCCAAGCCTAGTGAATTTTGAATGAGGATACTCGGAAGGAAGCTCAAATTGATCCCTCTGTAGCTTGCACAGTTTTCATCTGATATTGTTCTTGTATGTCTGTTTTTTTTGTTGTTGTTGTTTTTTTTTTTTAACTGCAGCTGACATAAATTTAGTTAAATATTTTCATGTGTGTGTCTGTCTTTTTTGTATGTTCGTGTAGTGAATAAATGGAACTGATAGCAATCTTGTGTCTGGTCACAAGACCTGCAAGTGTTTTGACTCTTCTTATCAAGGCATCTAGATTTTTTTTCCAATGAGGAAAACTGAGTCTTCTGATCCCTGTAATGCAGCTGCTTATTTTCTCTATGTAATCACATTATTTCATCACAGTGGACCTTACTGTGCAGTCGTACAGTCAGAAGATTGACAAATTGATCAAAACTGCATAATAAGTATTAGAATTCCAACAAAATCAACCATTTGGCAAACAAGTCCATGCAAATCATTTGGTGATACATACATAGCAGTGAAATATTTTACATATCAAATTGTAGCTATTTTATTATTATTTTTTTAATCATAAGACTGCCTCTAAACATTTGCTTTGATTGATTTTCTTTAGTGTTAGCAAATATGGATGTTGTTGCAAAAGCCTGTTACAACTATGTTGTAATTTGTCTTTGAAACTACACCGCTTAGATTTTGCAATCACGAGGTTTGTTAGTTATTTACATCATTAATTGGAAAGGCCATAGAAAAAAAACACGACAAAGCCGTTTCGTTTCCAGTTTTGTGGCGAGCTGATGAAAGCAGCATATACTCTACAAAAAATTATCCTCAGTGCAGTCCGAGCTTTGATGTGAGGTAGAGCTTATGGAAATGTCAGCAAGGTCAACTTGGTTGGCATTATTCATCAAGTTTGAAACTACTCACATCTCACATCACCACCCAAATGTGATGGAATGTTCCTTGGGCCATGCTCAACCTAGACCAAAGCAAGGGGAAAAATAAAAAAAAATAAATAAAAACTATTCATGAATTTTTTAGCAATGCTGCTACAGCTGGGTGAACCAATAAACAAGCACCAGAAAAATAAAATAAAATAAAATCTCTGTAGCAAAAAATACTGTAAATATTCCACTTTCCAATCTTAGTAACAATTCGATATT
This sequence comes from Festucalex cinctus, assembly GCF_051991245.1. Lineage (NCBI taxonomy): Eukaryota > Metazoa > Chordata > Actinopteri > Syngnathiformes > Syngnathidae > Festucalex > Festucalex cinctus. The sequence goes on from NC_135424.1 coordinate 25,910,980, forward strand.
ACACCAATGAATGAAACCGCCTATTAAAAATTAACACCTTTGAGTGATTGTAAACATTAAACAATAGACATGTCTCTGGGCTAGATTTACCTGGCACAACTTAAAAAAACAAAAGGTGGTAATTTGCTTTCTTCATCCCATTCACCAGAATGACTTCTAAGCACCCAAGCGTCGTTATTAATATGTTCGCCGCTGAGCGGTCAGCCAGCCGTGTGTCATCCCGAGGCCGAGGAGTTTGCCCGTGATGTGTGATTAGGAGCACGAGGGGAGATTAATAGATGTTTCTTCCCCTCATTTGTTATCGCTCTCGCCGCTTTTTGACTGACGACGGGCGCGTGATAAACAGAAGGGAAGGCCCCGCGCGTTTCCTGAGTGTGACACTATCTGCTCATCAGCGTTGACGCCACGTCGTCCTCTGACAGCACAGCTGCAGTCAGCTGTGCAGCAGAGGAGAGGCAGTGGAGGGTGTTTGGGATGTGCGTTTTAATCCTGGCCTGTTTAATGTTTACCCCGCCGCGCCCCCCCACCCGACCGCCCTCCTACACCCCGCCCGCCCTCGACAATCTGGGCCAGACATCATTTTAATGGTATGTACAGTGATAAAGCCAATAAAGTGTCAGGATGATTGATAATCGGAGCATTATAGCAATATGACTTTCCAGTTCTCCTCTGCGCTCCAATGATGGCTTCCAAATTGAATTCTTTATGCGTGCGTGCGCGCTCACAAGGCATGCGTGTGCGTACCTTGTGCCAAAACTGGAGGTGAGAAGGAAATGTGAGCTTATGTAATAATATGTTATATGTAAAATAACAACTGCTGAATTGATCATCACGCAATGTTTGGGGCTTGCTTTGTGTACTTGTGTGGAAATATGGAGGGTACTGGCAGCATTTATGAAGGCGATTACCATATTTCACGCACTAAATAAATGATATGAAGTTTTGCTTTGCCCTGAGTGTCACAGGCTGTGAGTGTATGAGTGCAGTGAGTGTGTTTCATGTCAAAGCTGTCTTTTGTCAGTATGCGTGCGTGTGTGCCTCAGAGCTGGATGGGAGGTGTAAGTGTGGGAGAGGATAGCGTAAACCTTTCCAAACATGGGTGGACGTTGACATGCCACAGACACTAAAGGCACCTCGCGAGTTGATCACAGTGATCTTGACATTCCTTTAGGATTGCTAATATCATTATGATGAGTTTCCGTTTTGGTTGGGTGTTTTGATGTTGTTTAGGTGTACATTACAACGTGCAGAGATTTAATATTTGTGCAAAATTGCATGAAATGGTTGGGCATAAGGTCATCATCGAACGTCACCATCATACTTAGATTGCTGGTATGTTTTTGTCCATCTGTCTAGTATACGTGGTTCCAGTTTGGCAGCAGGAATAAATCTTGAGCACAAGTTTGTCTTTGAAGGATCCATGAAATGGCTGCTTTGAAACTTTGGGCCAATTTACTTAAATTCTGCGAAATTTCATCGAGGGTTAGGCCATTAGGTGGTAGAAACTTGACTGTGGATTGTTACTTTTTCCTCCTCACTTTTGTCCAAACATTTTAAATTTGCGTTACTGCCACCTACTGGACTGGAATGGAATAACTGAACTGAAATTCTCAACTGTAATTTCCAACTTTTGACATTTACTAACATCTGCATTGGATTACAATTTTTTGTCAGATTAACGGCCGAGCCAGGAGATCAACTTTTTTTTTTATTTTATTTTATTTTTTTACCCAGGACAGTGATGGTGTCCAGACTACAAATGATATCAATGAATTAGATGCTTTCAGTTTTTGCATGACTGTATACTGCCAGTGGTGAATGGAGTAGAATAAAGCTGCCGGAGTTGTCTCTCCATGAGTGTAGCTCAACATTCCATAGTTGATGTTATTTTGCCCTTTTTCAGACAGCAAACTAGAGGAGGCTGAATGGACAGAGTTTGTCTGCTGATTACAGCAGATTTACATCAAGGCACTACAAAATCTATTAAATTCTTAACAATCAGTTTATCCCTTAGTGGCTGCATATGCTAACAACACATGCGTCAACACATGCCCAAATGGCTATATAACTAATAAGCATAAACATTAGAATTTAACACAGACGATAACTGTTTTTTTTTTTTTTTTTTTTTTTTGCTGTCTCTTCTGAGTGCCATTCCACTTTGTGGTTTTGTGCTCCGTCTTCTTCTTCCATGGCAATTTTTCACAGAATTATTGCTTTGCCTTTGGAAATCGATAGCGTTCGTCGTGAGATTGACAACACGTGTCGCCCTTGAGTGCCGTGTGTGTCTCGGCGGGCCAATGAAACGGCTCCTTTTATCCCCAGCAGCCTCCCCTGCCTCTTCCTGGCAGCCATAGAAAGCTCTTTGTTTTATGTAAATGGTGATTGATGACACGTCTGGCTCAGCCGGCAGTTTTTGACAAAAACTATTGATGGCTGCGCTCAGTAAAGTGTTAGTGCAGGTGACAGAGCAATCCATTTTCACAGAAAAGGAGAGTGAAAGCCAGGGAGAGAGAAGCTGAAGCTTGAAAAAGTCCTGAACACTTTACATATTTGGAGCTTCACTTTTATAAGTTAGGCTTTCAGGATTTGCTCTGTGACCTGAACACTACAAATTTGTTAATGGTGTCAAAAACCGTACATACATAAAACATGCATTAAAGTGGAAAAGAGGCTAAATCTCTCTTAGTTAATGACATTTCTGTGGTTATCCTGCATATTTTTATGCGGTTTTACATTCACTATCACTTCACTGGTGAAGTACTCTCTGCACTGTAAGAAGTGCGCACCATAGAAATGTACTTTTATGATTTGGCCATATTTAGACGCGTCATATAGAAAATCTGCATGTGAGCGACTATACCACAAAATAAAATCAAATGAAAAAAAAAATTGAGCCAAAATGGAGGCAGTGCTGACGCGAGTCTGACAAAAGCAGATTTAACAGATGCTTCAAGGGGACCTTAACTCATGAAATCCCGCTGTCCTGCACGCCGGGCCCCGCCCTCTAACTGCTGTATAAATAGATTGTCTTGACAGGGTAATTCATCTGCGGCCATGAAAACATCAGCTTTAAAAGACAGCTCGCTCAGACCCCTGCGCTTGTTAGGGGCCAGATCAGCAGCCCAGATGCCTGCGATGTAAACTCATGAAGGGAAGATTAATTTATCTGTCATCCCTGACTTTGACAGTTGTTGTAAATTTGACTCTGGCTTGCGCTCATGGAGGGGAGGGGAGGCGAGATTGTGTGTGTACGTGGAGTGAAGATATGAAGAGAGGGAGGACAGAATTAACGACTGAGGGCTAGATTTCGACATGTAATGTTGACAAGTCGCTGATGCATCGAGACAAACTTGCATTCGCAACATGACCCGCTGCCATTTCCCCCAAACGCTTCCCAAAAGGAGCAACCTTCGTCATTTCCAAAATGGCGGAAGGCAGGAAAGAGAAGAGCGGTGGTCGCGTCAGGAAAGCCATTTGGCGTCTGATTGATGGTAGCAGGCGAACCACGGCGGCCATGTTCTTCTGATCTCCCCGGACGTGCGAGCCATGCCTGCCGAGCACCAAGAAACAGGAGATGCTTTTTTTTCCTCAACGTTTTCAACACCACTACATGCCGGACATATTGTGATATGTTTTTCCTCATATCTGTCCCACACTTTCGGAAAATAGACAGTTTATGCTTAAGTTTTTGAAAGTAGTGAAAATGACTTCCACATCCTGTGCATTCTTTTTAGCTCGTGATCTAAGTGGAATTTTATCCAGTTCTGATTAAAATGCTTTTTGGACCAATGCTAATATGTTTGGGGCAGATGTGTTGTTTTGGTATATTTTTGGGCTCCAATTATCATTTTTTTGACAGTCACATCAGAACATTTTGAGATGACATCCTCACTCTAGCATGGTTGGATTTCATCGACACAGCATATTAGCATAAACTACACCAGTGGTGTTTTCTCTGCTTTGCATTTCCATGTCGCACTGATGTTTGCATGATGTGTTTCAAATGAGATTGACATGCTGTCACTAGCCATGACATTCTCGAGTCATAGCCTGAGCATCACTGCAATCGTATAGGAGTAGAGATGTGGTTAGAACATGTGGAAGTTACACTTCCTGTCCCTTAGCTAATATGTTCTGTGTAGGAATTAGGTGTGCTGATGTACTACTAAACTACATTTTGTATACTGAATAAATCAGAAGATAAATACATGTACCGTTAAACCCATAATTGGTCACTAGGACCACAACTTTTTAGCATACCGTACATGTGCCTTGGAACATTCCCGCATTGCTACATTACATTTGCTTGTTTGTGATCCCAGCACATTCTCAAGCGGAATCTCACATGAAAGCAAAGCGGTTAAATTTGGCTGTAATTCATCAGCACCTCCTTGCATGTCTGATTGGACCTCGGGGAGGTGACAATTATAGCCCAGGAGATATTGAGCTTTTATTGTAGATTAGCATGCTAATAGGCTTTGATTTGACAGACCTCGCTTTCCCCCCGGAGAGCGACAGCCTCGAGCCAAACGGAGGGCTTGTGTAAGGGAGTAAACAGGGGGGAAAAAAAGGAAGGGTGGGGAGAAAGGGGAAAGTAGAGACGAGGGTGAGAAAGCCTTGTGATTGAGGTGGTTTGGAGGAGCGTGGAAGATATTGCTAATTAGCATGTGGAAGAAGAAGAAAGGTTGTGACAGAGGAGGTAACCCAGTCGTGATAAATATGGTGACTTAACAGCCTCTCCTCCTCCCCTCCCTTTTGTCTGTTGAAGCCCACAGCTGTGGACTTAAGAACTCCTTTCACCTAAAAGGAAATCAAAAGATAATCCCAAGTTTGATGTTGGGAGCAACTTTAGAGCCAGTGGGGGGAGAGGGGTCACGGGTGTATAGGGCCAATGAGTTTAAGCTGTAAACCCTTGACAAAAGCTTCTGACATTGTCATTTCCTCCCCGTGTCTCTGAGTGTATAGGGAAAGTTTGGGAGCGCCTCCTCCGTGCATGACTTAACCGACTCAAGAAGAATAGAGAGATAAGCAAAGTGTTAAAGTTAATTTCCCCTCCAAAACTGATTCCCTCAGGTTGGATGGAATCCTCTTACCTGCTCCAAAATTTCCCTCGCAGATGTAAATATGCTCTGAAATTTGATTGACAGGCCTTTCTTCTAGTTTATGACTCGGATTGTTGCACAACTTGCGCCGTCTTATTGCATTATTTTATAAAGAAGCAGAATGAACAAAGCCTTCAATTACTACAATAAGCTGATCTCAAGAGAAGGCGAGGTAGAAAAGTTGTGAAATGGGCCATGCCACTTTGCTTGCAGTGCATTTTTTCTTTGCCCGACAACGAGGCTTTGGAGCCTTTAAGAATCCTGCAATGCAGTATATGATGGCGATGCGAATAAAATATATCCATTGTTGCATCTAATTGTCTAGGATGCAATTGGCCAATAATTTGAGATGCATTGCACGTGCAGTATTTCTGTGCAAGGAAATCCCAAAATGTCGTCTGTATAAACACACAAATGTTTGACTTTGAACAAATGAGAAAGTTTGTCCAAACATTTAAATTGTGCCAAACATCCACTTGACAGATGTTTGTAGCAAATTATGTGATATTAGTCATATAAAAGCAGATAGCATTCATTTAAAAACAAGCTGTTTGTACAGTATCTAATTGCAGATTACAATTGATTGAATTGTACTCAAAAAACAGTTGGTTCATAAATAACCAAATTGACTACTTGGGTCAGATTGGACCAACATTTTCTCGTTTTGTACAAAATGACCACCCAAAATCGCATTACTTAATACAAAACAACCCATAAAGTTGAAATTGGGTCCCTTTTTGACACAAACTGGGTTATTTTTTACTCAACTGTGTTTTTAGAGTGTGTATGTAAGAAGGTGTGTATAGCGCAGTATTTTATATCAGTGTATATTTGATAATAATAATAATAATAATAATAATAATAATAATCTAATTTTATAGATATCCATCCATCCAACCTATATATATATATATATATATATATATATATATATTTATTTTTTTTTGTCAGTGTTTTATATCAGTGTATATTTGATAATATAATAAGAATCTGATTATATATATATATATATATATATATATATATATATATATATATATATATATATATATATTAGGGCTGTCAAAGTTAAAGCGTTAATAGATTAATTAATCACAGAAAATTGTCGCATTAATTACATATTAACGCATATTAATCACACTATTTTTTTGGACCGCACTTGAGCCTTGAACGTAACTGCGGATAGTTACATTGAATGCTGCGCAGGTCAGTGATGAGGTCAATGCACGTCATTTCCTACGCCTGTTGTTCCAAAGTGAGCAGGTGACTCCAGTTGGTGTGCTCGAAAGTAAATTTCGCTTTAAAAAACACCCCGACGGGACTTTAGATAAAACAAAAGTAATTTGCATTTAATAAATTAATAATTGCTTAATTGCACCCAACTGATATGATGCTATTATGTTTTGAGCAATACACGCATGCATGCAATTGGAGTAAATTGTATTTGTGTAGATCATATTGTATTGTTTTGTTCCAGACATTTTTGCTTCATATTGCAACTGGACTAAACCACATTGTAATTGGAAATAATGAATCATACCTTAATTGGTTTGAATTGTCTCACTCCATATTGCTTCTGATTGTAAATAGAGCTAATCCTTTTATAGCAGAGTAGTCTTATACTTAACCTTGCATGTATCATTTCATTGGCAATGTATTGTACCGTCCTCAGTGACGTAGATACATATATCTCGTATCTAAGGCTGAATTTGTTTTTAAAATTAATGTGTTAAAGTCATCAGACCTCATAAAACTTGACTTGACCATCTCTTGCTTTGCCAGAACAGAGGTGCAGGGAAGGCCATAATACATGCTCTGATGTTGACAGTTGACCTTGAAGAGCTAAGACGCCAATAACCCCACAATCATGTATCACAGTTAGTGGTTGTAGTCTATAAATGACTGTCCACCCTTCCCAAGCTCGGTCCTGCAGGTGTCGTGTTAAGTATTTCCTCTGAGCACATTTGCTTGCCATGAGAACATAATTGTCAATGATGAGGTCCTGAAGCTTGGCTGGAGCTCAGAAGAGGGGGATGCAGTCTTGGTGGTGGTGGTGAGGGGAAGTCTGTGGTTTTGTGCCAAAAATTCAGCCCTGGATGATCCAAGGGCTTGCCCTTTGGGACAGCTCTGGCCTGCCAAAATAGTGTCATTCCGAGGAGAAAAAAAATGATTAATCTATCCCTGCCTTCGCCACAAGAGAAGTAAGTTGCACAACAGGATGTTAGGAGATAAGTGTACATAATAAGCTGTTAATACCTTGAAAAAATGGAAATAAACACATTTATCTGTTGTGCTCACAAGGCCGGATGATCGTTGGCTGGGCAGCCACGCCAGGCGTACTGCTTTCCTCTATCACAACTACTTCTATTTCCTTTTCGATGGGTGGCTGTTATCACATTTTTACCTGTCTCTGGTAGTATCAGATGCTCATTGAAAATCAGTGGTTCTTAACCTTGTTGGAGGTGAACACCACCAGTTTCCTTTGTGCGTTCACAGAACCTTTCTTTATTGGAAAATAAAATATGATTTTTGCTGGACTAGAATTGCTCAACTTACAGTTAAGACGCTGATTCCCATCACTCAACTCAACTATATTTATAGAGCACTTTAAAACAACCACCACTGTTGTCTTAATGCAGGGGTGTCCAAACTTTTTCGTTTGAGGGCCACATACAGAAAATCAGAAGGACGCAAGGGCCACATAATAATCTTATGAAGAGAAATTTTGTTTAGTCCTAAAAATTGGACAAATAATTTATTTGTGCTTTTGCATATTTAGAAAAATGCTACAGTATATAAATCAATTTATTTGTAATATGGCAGTAGGGTTTTTATAGTTCTGGAATTTTTCATTTTAGTTAGTTTTTATTAGTTTTTAGGGTGGTTCTGTTAGTTTTTAAGTTTAGTTCTAAAAAAAAATGCTTAGTTTTAGTTTAGTTTGTTAGTTTCAGTATTAGTATTATTTTTTTCTTTTTTTATGTGTATTACTTGTGTGCAATATTTAAAAACCACCATGGGAGCAACGTCATCTGAAGGTGCTTTTCTATTGGCTGCTGCTAGATGACGTCACTTCTATGTGACATACTTTCAAACGTCATTATTCTGGTTTATATCAACATAAATCTACTAAAAATCACATTTAAAATCATCCCCAAAGGCTCATGCATTAATTTAATTACCAAAGACTAAAACGAAGGACATGTTTGCTATAATTATAGTTAGTTTTAGTTGGTTTTGTAAACATAAAATGTAGTTTCAGTTAGTTTTCGTTTTTTAAAAAGCATTTTCGTTTTTATTTTATTTCAGTAACAATATTGTTTTTTGAATTTTAGTTTTAGTTTTTTTTCATTAGTTTTAGTTAACTCAAATAACATTTAATGGCACCTGTTTTTCGATACCCTCCCTTCTTACTTTGATGATCTCCAAACATTTTTGGTTTGTTTATTTTATTTGAACTGAGTCAAATGCCATTTTTAGCATATGTCGCGGGCCACTGAAAAATGGACGGTGGGCCGCAAATGGCCCCCGGGCCGTAGTTTGGACACCCCTGTCTTAATGTCTGGAACCCAGGAGCGGCAGATACAATGAAAACAGCACAGGCCCTAGAATGGAACCCTGTGGAACACCATACGTTCCATTATATATGTCAATTCATATTGCACATATTGTTATTTTTGTTTTGTTTTTTTGCTTGACATAGTATGAAGGGAATAAAACAATAAAGAAATGACATGGCGCTCCATCAGAACAGTCACAAGTTGACTACTGAGTGCGCCGAAATTTGCTGCAGCCAATGATAGCCAAGTGCCTGCGTGTCATCACAAAGCTTATGACGCGGGATTGTGCGACTCACTGAACCGATGGAGTTTGATTGAACCCAGGTTACGAACCACTGATCTAAAGTCCCATGTGATGTCCAGAAGTACTCATATAAAGTTCAGGAATTGACTTTTTGCAAGACTTTAGATGTGATTTATTTATTTATTTATTTATTTATTTATTTATGTATGTATGTATGTTTTTAACTCTTTGGGTTTTATTGTACTCTATTTCTGACCATATTGTACTGAGAAGCCTGGACATTGATTGTCGTTCTCTCGCAATCACTTTGCTGTTCTATGCTTGTCATCAAATTTTTCCTCCATCACTGAAACCCATTGTGGTGGCACAAGTCTCCTGTGAGCTGGTAAAATCTTGATGTTTAGTGAGGTCTCTGCAAAAATGAGAATTTTAGATTTTTGTGTGCCTTCAGAGCCTTTTGTTAAAAAAAAAAAAAGGTTGATCAGACTGTACTGTCATTCCAAGCTTGACAAAGTGCTTATCTTTTCATCCGTTATCCAACTAAATTGTCGGAGAAGCGAGCGAAGCAGGGAAGTGGGAACAACACTAAGTTGAATCCATAACAACGCCACTTTAATGACACAAGCGATCTTCCTCTCGCCGTCGGAGAGCAGCGAGGATTCCTGCGAGCCTCTGAGGGCCGTGTGCTACAAAAGCGAAGACAGTAGGGCTTTGACAGCTCCAAGTGTCTAGGGCCAGGGAAATAATTGATAGCAGGCTGCCTGCATCCAAGGTCCTTTAGCAGTAATTGCAAGCAGAATCTGACTCTCTGATCTCACCAGTGGTATTGGCTATGCCAGAAGAGGCTGTCTTTGACAGATTGCCTTCCTGCAGTAATAACTAAGGCATGTTCTCCCGTTTTCTCACACAAGGCCGTACAAATGCTGCCTCCACCGCACAACCGGCCCCAAATCATCACAGATTATTCTCCATGTGTATTTTTCTTTCGGCTCAGATTTTTCTGACAGGACCCTCTTCCACTAATGGCTTCGCCTCTTAAGTGTACATCATTTTTTGGGGAGGGTTTAATTTCAGGTCCAAAAGTGACAAATGTGTTTGCAGAAGAAGACTTTTGTTTCTAATTGCCTTGTGAGATGTATTGGCCTTAAAAGGATTTGGTCTAAGTGTGACCGACCAGCTGTGCTCTGAAAATATTTAAGATGAGAGAGGAGGGAGGGGGGTCAAAAAAAGAGGATTTTCCAAACACTTTCCGTTGCCATGGCTCTTGCCCTGAATGACGGCCCTGAAGGCTTTATGGCCTTTTGAGGGATAGTCCGTTCGCCTCCCCCCGACCCCCTCCTCTTCCCTCACCTCCTCGCCTGAATCCTCCCCTCGCGGACTCAGTGGCACTCCTGCATGCTCACTGTCTGCACTGTAAAGCACTCGGGGATTTATTGTCAGCTGGAGTTTCCTTGATGGGGTGTAATAATACCATGTCTTTCACACCAGCTAAGGTGGTAGAATCCCCCTCCCTCGACTGATGAGAGGACCCCCGCGGGCTGCCCTGTGAGCGCCTGTGTTCTCCGGCGCACTCATAAGCTGGCCAGCTCCGCCCCATGGCTGTCCAAACAAGGTTTCTCAACAGGCCCCCACATCAAAAAGAGCAGCATATGATTGGGGGGCGGGGGCTGCAGGAAAGTGAAGCGGCAGGATGCTGCCTTTAGTTATTTATTTAACGCACATTTTTTCACAAACACAGGCAAACTTGTTTGGCTTTTTGATTTGTTTAGTGACTCTTTTGCAACTGCTGATTACAAACATTACTCAGATTGAGGATGATAATGATAATGAACATTGAATTGCGAATGAAAATCATGAAACGCATTGAAGTGTGCACAGACGCCAACCCCCCTGACTCCCCACTGTAGGAAATGCGATACCGCGGCTCGTCTTTTTCACGTCCAAAAGTCTGCCCTGTCAGTCTAATTTCATTTTTTAAAATAAAAGCTTAAATCAGTGCAAATAAACACGCGTAAATGAGTCTGACAGGAACATGTGGAAAAGATATCAAACACAATATGAAGAAAGTCAAAAAGTCCCTAAATGCCTCAAAGCAAACGTGCGGCCCAGCGGGCGAGCTGCCAAACAGTATAAATAGAAACCCCTTTCACAAAGCAGCGTTTTTAATGAAAGATCTTTGGACTGATCCTGGAACAGTAGGGGGGAAGAGGAAGGAGGGGTGTGAGAGCAGACACTCATGCAGGTCAGGGAGGGACAAGATAGATGGATGGGCGCGTCACGCTGCTTTGAGATGTCCAAACATAGTCGCTTCTTAGAGGCGGACGCAATGTGAAAATGTAAATAAACTTTATTGCAACTCGGGGTCAGAGTGAGGTTGGATTTATGGTTTTGGCATTCACCTCCAAGCCCATCCGTCATCCCTTTGCCCTCACGAGGCCCCCTGCCCCTCAATATCCCCCCCCCCTTCTACCCGGAATCACAAGACCCCTCAGCTGAACTACATCTGACCTTCTGGACACAAGGCCAGCTGGGGTTCAGATGCCAGCGCGTCTTTAAGACTTCTCACACTGTTTATCTCTCACCTCACCCGTCATGACACGTGACATTCATTTTCCTTCACTGAAGACCTTCTTTTTGCTTTGGCTTACTTCTTTATACTCTCATATTGTGTTGGAACTCTGAGGCAAACTATTTGGACCTGGATTTATGAAATAGTTTAATGTACCTGATTAATTTGTTTGAATCATACCCAACTGGACAGTAGTTTTTTTGTTACTTTCATTTTTTCTTGATTATCTAAGTAACTTTGACATTGGTTTAAATGTAATAAGTCCCTTTTTGTAAATAATTTTAATATCTCTGCTAAGTTGTTTACATTATACCCGCAGCAGTTGTCAGCCTCTTTTGTAAGGCGATACATTTTACGCAGATCCTAGCGAATGTGATACTAGCTCTGAAGGTGGGAAATTTCTAGCTGAACATTGACCCACGGCCACTTTCTATGACTGTTTACATGTTATCGATATTTGGGTTGTAGTCGAAGTTCCGGTTTCTAAAAGATTTACGTTCGTGAGTAGACAGTTACTCCCATATCCCGTAATGTGATCAATCTCCGTCTAAACCACAACGCATGTCTTAACACAAATGAACGTCATTTCCGCTTCTTATTTTCTAGCGTTAATTAAAGACATTATAGTCATGTAACCATGCACGCTAATAAAGTAGTCGGTTTTCCCCTCGCTCCAAAAAATGTGTTGCTGAGCTGCATCCAAATTTCCCCATGTTTGTTCATTTCTGCTTGTGTATTTATACTCCACAGTACTTCCTGTACTAAAAGAGCAAGATTCCTTGCTGATACAGCATGCACAGAACACAAATCAGTGATCCTTTCAAAGGAGGTAGTCTGATCATGTTTATTAACAACTCTTTAAATTAGGGGTAACCCAGGGAGTCTGATTTGTTTTTTTAAAAACCCGATTAAGAGCATATTCAGGTTGTGCATGTTATATGTAGTAACTTTATGAGTAAAAGTAACACATATTTTCATGGATGGACTCATGACACTACATGTTCAGAATATTGAAACATTCACTGGGCTGCAATGAATGTTGCATTGTGGTCCCTAACAAAGGAAGTTCACACCTTCCTGCTAGGGGATCTTGCATGCTTTCATTCCACTTTCCAACTCTGTGCACTTGTCACGGCATCCGAATATGCGAGCGCACCTGCCTTTTTTAAATGACTGAGGGTCAGCTGGGAGCCGCTTTGATCAGAGTGACAGTTTGACTGCCTCGATGGGAGTGGCACTGATAATCCCTTTGCTTAACTCGTGCTTTTTTGGCCCAGCTGGGGTCGTGTCCCGGGATAAAGCGACGGGGCTAAGACTTAATCAAACAGCGGGGTCGGTGGCCGCGTGAAGGGAAGGCTCTTTGAGGGTTAGCGCATGGAAGGGCACATTTAGGATGGGGATGAATAGCCACAATCGGAGGATTAGAGTGTTTTGCCTACTTGCAAATAGGAGAGCTTCAGCAGGCCTTCTTAAAGAGTCCTAAAGAGTTTGTCAGTGAATTTAGCCAAGCGGTCTGAACAGGAACTGGTAACTTTCAGGCCTTCAAATGTTTGGACCAGGACATTTCTGGCCGTTAAAAGTTCCCAAACACGCACACATTAATAAATAAATATAATGAATAAATAAAGCTTTTAAGGAGTTCAGTATGCACCAAACTGACTTTTCGGCAGTCGTAGTTGTGCCGAATCTGATAGTGTTTTCTAAAATGTCAAGATATTACACACTGTAAAATGAAAAATGCTATTTTTACGGTAAAATACCGGCAGCTGTGGTTGCCGAAAGTGTACCGTTAAATTATGGTAAAGTTTATGGTAAAAGAAGTGTATTGACACTGATTTTACAATTATAAAATATACTTTATCCAAGATCTACTAAAAAAAAAAAAAAGTACAGCCGTAGGTGCAGGAAGTGGATTTGCGCCACCAAATGTCAGTTGCCTTCACTGGAACTATCCGGCCGGGGGGCGGGGAGAGAGAAAAAGAAAAAAAAAAGCTGAGTACGCCATCGAACGGACCAATCACCAACGAGCTACGTCCCGTCATCTACGGCGTTCAAGAATTGGCGACGTGTGCGCTGCAACCGGCCACGAGCTACGCGACACTTAAAATTCATGGTCATTAACGCAAGAGCAAACACAGAAGTATAAACCAGGCTTTTGTCTGTTGAGGTCTCTCCTCCAACACAGCTGATTCCAATGGACAGGATCGTTATCAGGCTTATGCAGAGTTTGCTGATTAGCTGATCGCATGAATCAGGTATGTCGGAGAAGGGAAACTTCTTCTTCTTTGTCGTTGTCGTCGTCATTGTCTACTGCTCTCCATTTTGGTTAGCCCTACTGTGCTAACATTTGATGATGGATCTTGAAATGTTTTGAAGCACTTATGAGCAAACAATTTACAAGACAATGCTGATTGTTTGTTCCTGTATCAAAGCTGAAAACAGTTTGTTACATCGCCAACAAGTGGCCTGGCATGCATATTACAGCACAATCTGTGTGATTTGTTAGTGTTGTGATAATAGTGTTGTCTGTACATGCAACTTTTCTAAAATACAAGGCCATTGTTGTGTCAATGCACAGATCACAATTCATCGCAATAGTTTCTTTTTTATATCCTTGAGGATTTAGTGGTGGATGGATGGATTATGGACAGACAACACATCATCTCTGTTGAAAATAAGTACAGACAACTCATTTTGAATTATAAACCCTTTTCTCAGTCTGTCACTGCTATTGATTTTGCTCCGCTCCAGTCTCTCATAGTTTATATCTAGCCATCAAATAGACTTCCTGAGCAGGATTTATTGTCACTGTGGGTCCTGCTAGTGGAGGTGTATGGAGGGACAGTACAGCAAGGCAACAACAGTTATTTTTTAAACACAGAGGCAGCATGGTGATCGAGTCATTAGCACATCTGCTTCACAGTTCTGAGTTTGGTCATTTGGTTCTTCCTGGTTGGACGGGAATGTTCTCCTCAAGTGTGTTTGGACATGCATCACAAATTCTAAATTGTGTGTGAATGGCTGTATGTGCTCTACAATTGGCTGATGACCAGTCCAGGCTGTCAAATCTGCTCCAATAGGCTCCAGCCCACCCTAACCCTAATGAGGATAAGTGGTATACAAAATGAATGAAGGGATGGATGAACATCACCCAAGGAGAGACTTGGAACAGTGGACTGATGAGAGTAGCAGGTGGCGGTGCTTTAAAAATTGACGTAAAACTAAATTGCGCTTTTCTATTTTGGGTTTATAATCTCAAAATGAGACGATTGATTGCCTGGTGGCAGGAAAATGGCTTCAACGGGTCTCATTACGGTTATGATGGAGTTTTTGTTGTCTCGCTCATGACTGGACTGTCAGAGAGAGGGAGATGGGCGTTCTTCTTCTTCTTAGTCTTCTTCTTCTTCCCCCCACCACCTCCGAATTACCTGCTGGGTCCGAGCTCTTTCATGCTCTTGTTGTGACAGGTAGATTTATAAGGCTTGAAATTTGTACAAATCAGTTGTCATTCAGCAGGCAGCTGTCAATGTGTCAAGCTGTCAGGGCCCGCTGTGAGGAGACGCCTGAGGGGGGCTATGCGAGGGGGCAACCGCCCAGGAAAAGGGAAATGGCTTCAAAGGGGCCCCGAGCAGCTCCTCTATCGGGCGGGCCTCCCTGCCCCTGCGGAGACGCCATCGACTTGCTCTTGATGTCGAGCGAAGACGCACCGATGCCAGACGCCGCTCGCCGCTAAATGGCTGCAAACGTGCAATCTCTCCGAGGAGAAAATGTTTGCCTGTCGCTTATGCAGCTAGCCTCTCTCCAAGGAGAACGGCAGCCATTGTCAGAACATCTTGTCTTGTTTTTTTGATTGGCGGTGGCCTGCTGGGGGCGGCGACGGGCACGACAGCCGCGCTCCGTCAGAGGGACCCCAGGTGAGGCACACCTTCCTCTCTGTCCTCCAATCCGTCTACGCCGTCTGCACAGGAAACGCGGGGAGACAGGTGCGGAAACAAACGACAACAGCTGACAGATGCGGCGGCGGGACAACACGAGCCTCGACGCCAGATGACAAACATGCGCTCCTATTTCTCTCTTTTTGCGCTATTATTAGCGATGTTGTCACCTTCGGTCGGCAAACAGGTTGCTCGCTAATTAGCACATTGTCTCTGCTCTCGGTGACAAGAAGCGGGTGATTATTATCAAAAAACACGATGCTATCATAATTTGCACATTTGACCCACATTACATGAGTGAATGGCGTTCTGTGGTTTCCTTATTATTATTCAACATGTGAGTAAAATTGGTTTTCTGTGTCACTTTAACACAGCCAGTATTGTTTTGCACCACTGTATGCTTGTTATATTGTAGTCACATTTTTTTGTTGTTTTTTTTTTGTTTGTTTTTTACAATTGCGACATAACGTTGACATTCAGTTGTTATCACCTAGCATTCAATTTAATGACAAGAACAAAGCACTGTTTACATCCAGGTCAGTGCTAATGCTAATATTTGCTAAAGTCAGATAACAAAGTAACCGCAAATGGTAACCTTTGTGGCATAAGGCATACTATTTCTACTATATGATAATTTCACAAAAACTCACAGATACTAAACTTAGCCTGGCAGTTTACGTGGCTGTAGTATTGTACTTCATGGCCGCCTGCTTTTTTTCTGCCTTAATTATCCTCACAAATGAAACCGGCCTTTTTAACACATCAATGCACATGCAGGTATCAGTTTCTGTCACATTACCTCAGATAGTTCATTATATAATTAATTTGTCTCTTTACCACAAGGACCATAACATAGCTGTTTACTGCGCAAAGTGATAACAATGCTCACACATGCTAATGTTAGCTTTGCCTGTTGCTGTGTGTTTGCACTAAATGATGCAGTGTTATGTCACCCTTTTACTATAGTAGTCTGCTTTTTTTTTTTTTTCCTGGAGTCATTCTCCTTTAGATTTCTGTGGCCAACAGTCACGTGGCAGGAAATAAATTATAGAAGACCAATCAACCAGTTAGCATTTGAATTGATTTTTCATTCTTTTTTTTCTTTTTTTTAATGAGAATTAAATGGTGTTACTGGCATTTTTTAGGAATAATGGTCTACCACTTTTATATAATTTAAGAATAATCAATAAAATGTATTATTAAAAAAAATATTGTGGAAAAAATACGTATACGCTAATATATTTTAAACATACATGCTAACACCATATACAACAATTAAATGAAAAGCAAGATGTGATATGTGTACAGTCCCAAGGACCCTCTATAATTTTTTTACTACCGTCCGTGACCCACCCATAAAGAATCCGCGACCCACTTTTGGTTCCTTACCCACATATCACTGCCCTCCATGACTGCGTTTCATTTTTGTTGATGGAGAAAGTTATCGCAGCCAAGCTCCCACCATTGGCAGAGTATTATTTGTTAAAGTGACCTGGATGTTTTGAGAAGCACGAGGAAACTGACAAGCATCATGAGAAGAAGGAGGAAAAAAAAAAGTTGGCTTGCTAATTTGAAAGCTGAGGACTCAATTTATCCAAGCTATGCTACGCTAACTCCGCTAACCTGGCCGCATTCCAAAACCTCCTCCAACACAGCCGCAGTAGACATTCATCAGAGCTGCATGGCTACACAGTAATTAGCCTGATGAGTTTTTTTGTGTGTGTTTGGGTTAGGCTTGGTGTGTGTGGGGGGGCTTCCTAGTCGATTTATCACAGTGCCACCTGACAAAGTGGGGTCCCGGAAAGAATGGCTTTCATGGGACGCTGTTTGGAAGGTGACACTTGCTCAACAGCCTTGCAACAAGGGGGTGAAATATTAATCAAAGTTCTCCACGCAGCTATTAACAGCTGCCGGCCTTGTCCTCTCCTCTGTGCATGTGTGTATTTGTGTGTGCGCGTTGTGCGTTGTGTGCCAAGCAGCAGCAAGTGAGTCCACAGAGAGATGAGTGTGACATGTCGGAGTTTGTCTTGTGAAAATGCAGCTGTCCACGACATGACAGCTACAGCGCGCGCGGGCCCATTACCGTGTGTACGACATTTCCCCAGGAAATGGCTTGAAAAATGGAAATGAGGCCTGTGCAATATTAATTGCTGCCACAAATCATAAATAAGTAAATAAAAACATTAAGAGAGGGACAAAGTAGAATGGTACCGCTATCTATTACCTCAATATATAGAGAATGATCTTTATTCTATGCAGTATTAGAAAACTGGCATTGAATTGCAGCTGCTGTACATTTCCCTCCATTACATTTATTATAAAACCTCTAATTTGCAAGATGTAATTGATAGTAGATTATAATAAGAATTCAATGTTTGCACAGAATGGAGTGACAAGCACTCAATAATAGTGTGGCAATTTATGAAAATGTTGGGCACTGCTACACAACAATTGCTAAATATGCTCTACTTTTATTTCATATATATGTACAGGTCAAACTGAATCGTTTCGTACCACAAACAAGCCTATCAAAAACCATATCTAATTGTCTTTTGTGGAGAACACATATATATCCCTAATGTATGTGTATGTATGTACGTATAAATACATATGCATATAAATGAGCTGTGTACTGTATACTATGAACTTTAATATTGAATATCGAAAGAACGGGCAATTAAACCGACAACTTCTAATGGCCTTTTCTGAACTTAACACCTCTTGTTAGGGCTGCTGTTTGTCTGAAATGTGTTGTAAAAGAATTTAAACACATGCAGCGGTAATCCTTTGATGTTTTTGTGAGGCACGCTTGAATTCTCACAATACGTCATGCATGACAGCAGGTCAAACTCCAAAGTAAAAGCATATTTTGTTCCCTAACTTTATACTTGAATTTCGATTTGTTCGACTTCAGGGGTTTTGATGTCAAAGCGTCCGCCGTATCTTAAAACAATCAGCCCATTTTTGTACTCATTAACAGTGTATTGCTTTTCATAGGCAATCCTAGCTTAGTAAATTCTCACGAGAACAGGCTCCATATTGACAATCATTCTGTGAATCAGCCCCCCCTTTTTTGTGGCTGTCCTCTTTGACCTTTTGTGATTCCACTTAGTGAAATGTAATGGATTTGCACTTCAAAGGAGCAGCTTTGGTTTGCAAATGAAACCTGAAAGTGCTCGGCGGCCGCCCGATTTGGTTGCAAATTAACCGTTCATTGTTGTAAAGTTGTTGACACATGTTAAGCAAACTGGTGTTCGCGTAATGAATAGCTCGCAGATGTCATCTGCTTTATAAGGCGTGCATGCCGAAAGGGAACATGGAGGATTCACGGGAGTTTTAGTTACGTGCTTTGTATCCAAAAACTGTACTTTTTAGTCTAACTACTTTACTACTTAAAAGTTATTTAAAAAACAACAACAAAAAAAAGGCTTTTATTCAATTGCCAGTCTATGTGATATAAAAATGAGACCATGATAAATCATTTAAAGACTTTGTCCACCTTTAATGTACCGATAAGCTGTACAACTCAATTCAAAACTAAAAAAGGAAAAAAAGGAAGTAAAAATAATCAACTGAGACAATAAGGTAGCACAACCTCTTAGAACTGGGAATATGACCGTGTTCACAATTTAGCAATCACATCCAAACTCATGTTAAATGGGAGTCAGTACACACATCTAATTAACTCATTAATTAAGTTCAGATGTTCTAGTAGGCTTTTCCTGATGTTTTTGCATTCTTTGAGAATCTTGAACGCATAGTGCTAACACAGATTGGTATTTGGAACTGCTCATAATTCACTTCAGGCAGCTCCTTCAATGTTGTTTGCTGTGTTTCATGTACGCTTTACAAAATCAAGATTTTGGAGCTGATTAATCCGATCAGAAGATGGACCAATCTGCCCAGTCTAACTTGTTTATTTACTGTGCAGTCGACCTCTACTATTTGTGGGATATTGGAACTGCCACAATGCACAAGTAGCCAAAATTCATGTATAATTGACACCCATTGAAATTTATTGGGAAAAGTTATAATTTAACCCTAAAAAAAAATCCCTAAAATGCTTACAAACATTCAATACATGGCACATGGAGGGGAAACCACGACCTGCCCCTCCAAAAAACGAAATAACAAAAATTTAAGTATTGAAAAAAAAAAAAAAAACGAAAAATATCTGACTTAATAGAAACCTTGGATTTTTATTAATAATGACAGCACTGAACTTTGCTGAGTGAACAAAATTGTGTTTGTAATGTCTTATTTTGAGGATCTGATCAATGACGTCATTGTGACATTACAACTGATCACTGATTTTTCATCAACTATAATGTATAGAATCAATCAGATCTGTCTGAAGTGTAATTTTTTTTAATGCCTTGGACTCTTCCTCCATCTGATGCTGTGACTACAAAAATGTCAGGAAAAGCTTGCTAGAAGAACTGAACTTTATTTGAGGTTAATCAGAGGGACTTAAAATGGTGAAAGGTGTGTTCCGACTCCCTTTTAATGAGTTTGAGAGTTATTGAGGTGAACTTGTTTGAAATGACAATTTTTTAACATTTTATAACCTTTAATAACAGCAACAATTTGTTATTAACATACATATTAAAAAGAGAATTGTTGCTCGAACATCATATAAACCCATCTCAAGAGATAACAAATCAAGTTAAACAAGGTCTTGTAGTAGCTTTGTAGTAGCTTTGTAGCTGTGGTGCTCAGCCCCACTGTTATTGTTTCTTCCTCAAGCTTTATTTTTTGTCTCTGATTTAGTCAAAGGCATATGTCGTTTAATAGCAAATTAATCCCTCCACCCCCTACCGGCTGCCCCTCAGTAAATCAGCCATGTAAAGCATTTGGAAGAAAAAAACAACAACAAAAAAAAAACAACAACCTGAACAGTGTGACTAATTAGAATCAATGCATAACGGGCCTCCTTCAGTCAAAACACTACACTCTATAATTGGCCATAAATAAACCCTTGCTGTTTTTGTGAGCGCTATAAACAGTTGAATGCTTCAATTAAGCACAAATACGTGTTCAGTGCAGGCTTTTGGAGAGGTTGGTGGGGTGGGGGGAGACCACTCCAACCCTTTTTTCGCAGCATGCGTGAGAAGCAGCCATCTTGCAAGCATGATAGCTCCTCTTAAGGTCCTAAAAGTTTTCATTAAAGACGTCTGAGTTGTGTTATTGACACGGCAGGGCGCCCACGCAGTATAAAACATTTATCAGTGCGCTTTTCCTCACCTAATAAATCATCCCAACAGGCCCGAGCATATGGCTGATAACACCTCGGAAAAAGCGACGCGCGAGTTTCCCTGAAATCGGAGGGAACGCCAGCGCCGCAGTTTCCTCTTCCCGTTCGTCTCGCACAGTTATTTTACACGCCATTTTCTTGTTCACCTTATCACCTCTTTGTCACTGCTTTTTTTTTTTTTTCCTCTCTCTCCCCTCCGAGCCGAGAAGAAAGAGAAAAGCAATTCCTGTGTGCAAAGGAGCCGGGAGGAGATAACTCTCTCCTCCTTGCTCTCTCCCTCCATGCTGAGAGGGTCCTGGGAGGTGCACAGACTGATGGGAGAGGATGATATATGTAGCGTCTGTGTCCCGGCTCTCCTCTGGCCCTTTGTCATTAATCATAGCCATTAGCTTTTCTCACTGCAGCCTTGTCTGGGCTCTAGTAGCCCTCTAAAAAGCTGCGCCCTTTTCTCTTTCTGGCTCATATGCAGCACCTGGAAAAAGCCTCCATTGAAATATCACATGAATATATCTTAACCAAATGTGATTGATCAGGAGGAGTTATTGAACGTCTCAAAAGTACACTTGATTATCAAGACTGATTGCTTCATTTATCACTTCTAATGCTATACAGTGACCAAATAATATATTTATAATTATCCAACCGCCAATGTATTTATCTTTACCAGTCTTTTGATTATGGTGAAGCAGCATGTGGCTCTTTAGCCAATGTTATTTCACGGCTCAGACCAGCCCACTTTAGTTCACAACATTTCGGTGAATATATACATTTTTCCCTCATTTGTGTAGCAATCTAGAGTAGCTTACTATTACCTCCAACAATAATTATATTGCATGAGAACAGAACTAGTTGGGCTAAGACGTTTTACACTGCAAGGCAGATTTATCAAACGCTGTAAGACAGAACAATTAAGGCTGCTAATATTGCACTTCCTGTTAGGGCTCTTATTTTGAAACCTGTTCATACCACTTCCAGTGTTTGCGTGTGTTATCAGACTGAAGCTAACTTTACGATGATCACAAGTCAACAGTAATAGCAGGAGGCTTACCCATCATGCCTTGATGCTGTTACAAGTAACATTTGTAACTGTGTTGTGCCTCTTTAATGGGTTATTTTGTACAGTCTAATATAGTTATTGTTCTTGTTTCTAGTCGTAATTATTGCCACTTTTGGTTTTAAATTATTGTGACTTGGTGAGACCCTTAGTGCAACGCTTCAAATTTTGCTCTAAATTAACTCAGTATCTCTCCAAAGAAAGTGAAAATTAGTGTTTTTACGAAGGAAAAGCTAAACATGAGAAAGATGTTCGTGTTTGTGGTCTTGCTGCTCAGTTTTGTTTGGTTAAATTTGTATTTTTACATTTGTATCGCACTTTTCTCTATACCCAGATGCCTAACACAGAGAAAGTAAAAAAACAAAAAAACTTTAAGCCTGAGTGGTATTTGGATGCAGTGGGGTTCATGAAAAGTCTTTACTCTGGGGAAGGAGGCGTCTAGCGATGGCTGGCGAGCTAGCAGCCTCAAGAACGAGGCAAAGGCCCCAGCCAATGAGTTAACTGCATTGAGAGAGGTTAAATTCTGCTCCGGTTACAACTTAGTAAGACTTAATGGTCTACTAGTTGCCTGTAAATCGCTTTTCCTTTTTCCATTTCACTGCAGAACTACACACTCTTGTTTTACGTTAATCAAGGATAACACTAGCCTAAAAATGGCCGCCACGTTCCACAATCCAACAGGATTAGATTTTACAGCTTTTACATTGCCTGTAAATTTCTATTTTTTTTCTTCTGAATTTCTTCTTTTGCAATCCCTGTGAACACAGAATTTTATCTGAAGCCTCCAAAAGGTGATTTTTTATTTTTTTTTGGTGTGCATTTTCTGTGTCTCTGTTCTGTATGAACAGTGCTAAGACTTGGGAACAAGTCAAGCTAGCAATATTCAATTAAACTTACCCCACAAGCAGTACGTTCCACTTTCGAGACCCTCTTTTGCTTCATTTCCCAAACTGTACCATCCATACTGTACCTAATGAAACGATTGCAAGTAGTTATTGCTGACTTATTACGTGGACATGCAGCTTTATCAAAGCGCCACATTGATTTAGGGGAGTGTGTCGCGCGGAAAACTCTGGGGATATTTCATTCGGCTGACTGTGTGGTGGTAATAATGGGAGGCGGTACCGAGTATGCATTATGCATAGATAGACCATAGATAATTCAAACAGGAGGAACGCATGCATTACCTCCATTACCGCCGTAACCTCTATTACATTAGATGGTGCAATTGTTAGGCGTTTGCACCGGGATCCCATTCCAGTGAAAAGAGACGGCAGTACAGTTCTCAGCTTTGATGAAGCTCTAAACAGCTTACTCAGCAGCGCTTCCTCCCATTTGACAGTGTGCGTCCCAGCTAGCGGCAGGTGCCCTCCCCGTGGCCAGATAAGCATTTGGCTCCTGTTAAGCTTCCCCCGTACACCTCCAAGGTGACTGATTTCGACAATGCAATTTACGTCTGCGTATAAAACAATCGCAACGATTTACACCGGTTGAAGCTGTTTGTCGCAGTCGCCACACCATCTTTCGCTCTCTCTCTCTCCGAGGGCCAATACCACGTCGCCTCCCTCATCCCTCGAGAGCACAACATTGATCCTGAACGCAGCGCCGGATCCATCAACCACCCCGCCCCCAGCAAGTCCTCTTTAAAATAGCTACAACAGCTTTCACAGGGCCTACAATTATTGCAACATGCAGATGTCAGTAATTTCAATACGACTGATGTGGTCGTAATGAAAACATCTGCGAATGAGCGAGCCACGGCGCCGCAGGATTTATGGACGCTTTCGAGGGAAAAGGCTGAGATGACACTTTTTTTTTTTTTTTTTTTTTTTTTGTAGCAGCACTGCTCTACACGCCATTGTTTCTCCCTCCCGTTAAAGGTGCAGATCAATTAGCGTCCACCGCCGTTAGCTCGACCACTGACAACGACATGAAAAATGCATGTGTTTAAAAGAGATATTGGAGCTATTGGCTGCTTTCTGAGTAATGTCATCTATCATGCAGTATTCACAATGGCTGGCGGACCTTGGAAGTAATGGGAATTCATTCAAAAATCATTTGTGTCTGTTGCCATCATAAAATCTTTATTAACTGCACAATGTTCTAAGCAATATTTTAGCATTGTTAACCGTCACACAAAAGAACACCATATGCAACTATTATACTGGACACTTTTGAATCACACATGATGAATGTTTTGTGTCTAGGAAATTGAAAGAGGGTCAACTGTACACTTTACAATGTTCTTATCGGCCATATCAGTGTAATACTGTGTAATAAAATGCTATAAAAATAAATCATTGTTAGACCTTTTAAAACATACATGATGGAAGTGTAGCATTTTAGAAAATGGATTTGCAGTCCACTTCTGACATTGCTAAAAACTAATTTAATAACATTTGATCTCGTTAATTTGATCTCGTTTACATTCTTAACTCTCATGCAAGTGTACAAATGAGGTAACTACTGCATAATAATGTTTTAATAAAAATACTAATCATGTGTTATGGGGGCATGTGTTTAAGGAAATGGATTGTCAGTCCACTTCATGTGGTATGCATATTACATTTTTTTTTTTTTGAAAAATGCTAATTGGACAGTATAATATATTAAATCATATGAACCTGAAATTGAGTTGAAATAGTCCCTTTTGATTTCACATGACAGAGTTGTTAACTGCTTTATACTGTAAACATGAAAATGATCAATCGTGTACTGACTGTGACATTCTTACAGTTGGTGACTCACACAAGCACGTTAAGCAATTGAACACCGCAAATCTACTGATTTCTGCAATGGAAAAACTCATCAGTTGTACCAGGGTTTGAGGCACCACGTATAGTAAAAGTAAAAAAAAAATGTGGATGATTGCATTGTATTATTCTTTATTAAACCACAAAACATGGTGCAATTGTCAAAGAAGATGTGATTGCCCCAAAGTGAGAACGGGTGAGAATAAAGTATTGTGACAGTATTTTAGCAGTGATTGATCAACCCATTTAGTAAAAGCATCCATGCGCTTCAGTGACAGAGACTCTCCACTCTTTGCTTTCAAGCCACAGGGGCATATGAAATATAGTATATCAGTAATTATTTTTGTGATACTCATTTGAATGATTTTCTTCCCAAATGATTTTTGGTTGTTGAGTATTGTTGTTATAGTTTTTAAGAGCTACACAATTAGCATCTGTTCTTGCGTGCATGTGTATGAAAACAATGTTGGCATTGCGCGATTAAACGAAAGCAGAAATCCCAGCTATGGCTCTCTGGTTTATGTCTGTGGAGTCAAGCCACTCTGATGAAATACCTCCATCCATCCATTTTACACTACTATGATGTCATGGTGTCTGAGTGCTGCCTCTCCATTCCCTTCAGGTGAATCATTGCGGGGACACGTCACCTCCTCGGCTCTGTGCACCATATGTCTAATTCTAATTAAACGAACATTAAGATCCCCCCTCCCCTTTTTCTTTCCCCTCTTCCTGATTCCATCAGAGGCAGAGGTTCTCCAACGTTGAAATATCGAACGTGTTGACACGCTGATAGCAACGCGTAGGGCGAACGACGTCTGGAAAAGCGACCGGGGCTCGGTCACATTCGATTTGCATAACCTCCGACGACGCAATCCGAGAGTCCCGCCGTTGATTGAATTTCACCTCGGAGAAGTGCTAATTAATAACACTGTGCATGTGACAGGCCTTTATTATGAGCGCGGGACAGGAGATGATGTCTGAATTAGCTGGGTATCTGCGAGCTGTGGAGGAGAATATAGAATGATGAATTAATGGGACTATGTCCCGGCTCAATCATCATATCATTAGACCGCCGCTGATGGCTTCACATTACAGGTGGAAATCTATAACCGCTTCTATTATCTGCACTAAATCAAGGGTTGCGGGTTGTGGTCCCAGTCTGCCGTATGTCTTAAACACAGTACGCTTTGTTTTCGCTCTTGTGGCCAAATAAATCCATCAATAATCCATCATGCTTGTTGCAGTGTTTCATCAGAACGGAATTTCACACCATGTTCGTCACTGCCATCACATTCACCGGCAATTGCTTCTTTTGTTCTTCTCTACTTCCACAATGAAAAAATTGAAAATTGTTTACTGTAATTTAAGTTATGGTCCCCCCCCCCCCCCCCCCCCCACACACACACACACACACACACACACACACTTTATTTACCAGGGAACCTTTCACGGCTTTAATGTTTATTTTGTTGCATTTTTGTGTTAAATTTACCTATAAAATACAATTTAAAAAAAAAAGGCAAATAATTTTTGCAATTAGTAATTTATTTGGATTTTTTAATTTATGTGCTTTAATGTTTATTCTGTTGCAGTTTTGTTAAATTTACCTATACAATACAATATAAAATGAAAATAATGTTTTAACTTTGTAATTTATTTGTATTTTTTAATGTAAAACATCAATGAAAATAGAATTTATTTTTGGTATGATTTTTTTAGGCTATATCGCCTCATGCAACTTTCGGTCCAAAATATTTTTCTATATACAAAGTTAATGTAGTTTGTATATTAGTAGTGTTGCATAAAATACTTAAGTTCTAGGCATCCTGCACAAAACTCTCCTCAATTTTCGATAAGCTTGAGCTATTCCCTCCATTGTTACAAGTCTGTGGGAATCCATTCCCAAACAACTTACTCTGCCGTCTTATTGCAGAGTCCCAAAATTTCCTATCTGTCTGTCCACACCTGCTTCATACGTGCCTGATGAATGTGATGATTTCCTTTTGTTTACGAGCCTAAACTCTCTTATAACATGAAACCTCGGCAGTGCTTTTTTCCCCCCCTTATAAATTGCAATACGGTGAGGAAACGGATTCAATAATGTAACCATCTCCCTTTTTATGTCTTTTATTAAAGCTTTGTATAAGCACACATATATTAGATACAGGGATCCTGCGCGGGAGAACGATTGTTTTTCAGATAAAGAAGCCCATTATGTTCATTTACTGCTTATTCAAGGTCGTACTGTATACGAGTAGTGCTGCTGTTCAATGCTTATTGCTCTAAATTAGCTCTCCTAAATCATCGCGCCCTTCCCGATAACACGCCCGAGAGTCCTGCATGTATTAATGTTGCATACAGCCCACAATTCCACTTGACGTCGGAATGCTCTTCATCATTCCGGAAACAGGAGGGGGAATGCCCGCGGGTAATGAGACTGACTGCAATTGAGGGTAACTTATGGAGCTAATATTCTATATCTGCACTCGGCCAGATGTCATAAACATACTTGTTTTCCCAAACATCTTTACCTCTGTGTGTGACAAGTACAGGAAGATGTTCACTCTGATTTGTTCCGCATCTGACTTGCTATGAATGAGAAGACAAACTCAGGTTTGGGAGCGCTCAAAATTAATTTGGCCAGGGAATATCATCATTTTGAGGGTTTCCCATACTCACTAAATTTAGCAGGCTACAAACTACTCGTTTATGATATATGTCTAGTAACTCAGCTCTGTTGTCCCACCATTCATGCATGTGCCACCGAAGGGTGAGGGCTTGTGGGAGCCCATTCATCTCTGCTTGCAGCTTTAATGAGTTGTGTATTTTATGGCAAGTCATTAAACTTCACTACCATGGTCCTCCCACACACAACGATGACTCTTAATTATTTGTAATTTAGAGCCCTCTGTTTGTCTTGTATATTTAATTCTAATTTAGTCACAATTGTACTATTTCTCAAGGAGAAGTTCATTTTTGCAGGACATTTCTGACAGCCAAAATGAGCTGATCCGTGTAATGGTTCCAATCGAAAAGTAATGAGTCAACTTTTACAATGTTTAATGCTAGCAATGTTATGCTAACAGTAACTACCAGAAGACTGCATATTCTCAGTTGAGCTATTTAATGGATGTCATTATGGAACCCTTTTCTGCTAGATACGGAAGAAGGTCTAATCTGTCCAAAATGGCTCCTACTCTTTTACTATCTTGGTTCTATTGCGAGTGTTTGAGCCTGACCTTGGGCAATACACTGTACCCCAGTTGCTCATGATGCTGCATTAGCCCAAAATCTTTTAAACTAGCATGGCAGACTACTTGCGGTAGACATACCTACTAAATGTCATGTTAAGTGAAAATGTCTTTGGGGGGCGGGCTGAATTTCAATAAATGCCACCCCTACAAAACAAATGGACAAAGCTCGCAAAATGGTGGCCTAAGTATAATAACAACAAACAAACGAGGCAATTTCAATAGTGCCCTAAAACTAAAGGTTGTGTGTGAAGTGTGAGGTTGCCTTGTAAAAGCTTTGTATTGGATTCCCACCTTCCCAAAGAGTCATTTGTCCAAATGAGCACTAGTCGTTATTCTTTAAGCCCTTATTGAAGCTCACAGCAAATGGGAGGTGTGTGACACAAATAAGGTGTAAGCGCTCAATATCCCACCCTGGACTTCACTCCCCCTTCCTCCCCTGCATAATGTGCATTGCAATCTGATAAGTTAGGCCTTCCCATCACAACGCTTGCGTGTGATGCGCGTGTGTGTGCATGAGAAAGCGAGTGAGCACATCAGAGCAGGAAGGGGAGGGTGTTAGGGGAGAGGCGGGCGGGGCGACGGGGGCGGATTGAACGTCGCTGTCTGAAGTTGATTAATCGGCCTGCGAGGGTGAGAGACTCCCGGGCCAGGCAGCGGGGTCCATCCCCGTGGCATGTGATGCTGATTGGCTTTGTCCTGTGCGTCTGCGCTGGAGGAGCGGACATTAAGATTAAGTGATGCTGTCGTGTCGGCGAGCACTGCACTGCATCATTCTGGGAAGAGACAGCTGTGCTGCTTAATCCTTCATCGCCAGGGGAGAGCTGCCAGGGCGCAGATATACAGCCAAAGATAACCCTCCATAACTTCTGCTAAAGATCAGGAAACTTTGAATTCGCATCCATCTGCTTGCCGATGTTCAGCCCTCTCATCCCCCCCCCGACTGACTTCTAGAAATGAGCAGTCACTAAGAAGCCTGAATAAAAAGGGAGGAGGAGGCGGAGGAGGAGGAGAAAGTGAAGGATGGCTGCTGGGAGCAATCTAAGACCAGTAGTGTGTCCAATATGGATAACCTCTGCCACGGAGGACATTTTGTCTCAATGATGCATTAATGAGCTTTTGAATTACATTACAACCAGGCCCGATCACATTCTTTATGTTCTCAGCGGAACACTATTTCAAGAAAATGTCTTTTGTCCTGTTTGCTGTTGTGTTTAGGCGTACATTTTTGTCAGTTTCCAGTGCGTGGGACTTTTAAAGAATTTCCTATTCGGTGTACAGAACTGTCAGGTTTCTTTGTTTATTTTTTGCATTGTATTTCACATCTTTCGCCCTTACAGTTTCCTCATATTTAATTTTATTACATGACATTTACAAATATACAGTATGCATCTTAAAATACATCGATAACATTTTTTTTTAAATTCTGAAAATACAAGAAAGATACAGAAATGAAAGTAATTCACAAATAAATGCTGTAATATGCATTTTGAATACCCAGTCTTAAAAAAAAAAAAAGTAAGATTTAAGACAGACCTAAATGCCTTTCTCAAAATTGCATAGCGAACCAAAACAGGAGCACCTGCATAATTTATAACCACAATAAATAAGCTCCCGCCACAATGTTTGCTTCCACGTTTATGTCCCGGACGAGCGACAGAAGTTATCTTATTCGACACTTAATGAGTTGTAATGTACTGGTAATATTGTTTCATCCTCTAAGGTTCCCCAACGATATCACAATTCATGTATCAATCTATTGTTTATGTCACAGAAATCCCTGTCATATTGTGAAAATTTGTAGTTCATAGCGACCAGAAGACAGTAAAACAAAAACCCAATGAGCACATTTGGCCACAGCTCATGTCTAGACTTGCTGACGTCACACCCCATTCCATCAGGCCCCGCCTCTTAAAGGCACATGCATGTATCTAACACGTTACATGTACAATATGGATTTTCAATAATTTTTATGCAAAAAAAAAATGTGTGTTAATAGTTTTTATAGCCTCTTCACTAAACCGAATCTCCTGACCTTTATACTACATTTTCTTAAGGCTTTGTGAAAGACATCATCGAGTCAAGACACGATAAAAAGGTGCTTTTGAATAGAGACATCACTGTTTAAAATGAATTCGACTCCGCTTTTCCTAACCAACATTATTGCATGACAACAAGAATTGCAGACATACTCTACGTAAGTGTCTAGCAAGAAACTGCAATAAACTTTGTCAGTGGCCTATTGCTTTAAATATTGCTGTCGTAAAGTATTATGGGTAACATATCAACTTTCCTTTAATAAAGTTTGGTCAGGAGTAACCTATGCTAACAGTGGGTTAAAGGTTGCTAAGCAATGAAGTACTTCATCTTGCTCAGACAGGGAACGAAATGTTCCTAAACAAAATAAGTGTGTGGGAGTGTAACCCTCCCCACATGTTGTGATAAATTGGGGTTCACTGTATTCCAAAAATGCAACAGAGTTGTGCAGATGTGGTATGTAAATAATGCCACCGTAAAAATTGTAATGTCACTTTTATACAGAAATGATAATGGTGTCATTTTAAAAATACACATTCCGACGCATTTTCAAATGTTTCTGTATTCAGGTCCCAAAGCCAAAGCCCCAGTTTCTAGAAGTGTAAACAGTCGAAAGTGTGTCATATGTTGTCCAAAACTCAACCGAATTCTCCTGAGAACCGACTCATGAACAACATACGTCTAAAGCGAGGTGTCAGTTCACTTAAAACAGCCGGTGCTTTCAAATGAATTGTGTTTACGGAGAGTTTGCTTGTGAGGAGAGCAGATAAATGGCGGCTGCTTTTCAGAGTGTATACGCAGCGTTGGGTGGCGTCAGCAGGTTTCACACTGCTGGCCTTTGCATGTTTGCAGCTGGCTTGATGCAGCTGTCGGCCCGTGATTGATGACTATCATCATTTAAAGTGTAAAAGAAAACGTCTCTGTGAAGGCAGACATGATGAAGTGCCGCCTGCTGGCGCTCGCCGAGACACGCTCGGCGCTTCTTCCCTCCCCTTGTTTCTACTTCAGTGCCCCCCTGTCCATCTTTCTTTGCTTTATTCTCCCTCGCTGTTTACTCTTCGCCGTGCTCCCTCTTGTATCTTATCGTTATGTCCATCTACTGCAGGGGTGCGCAACCGGCAGCTTGTGGGCCGTATAAGGACCATGAAAGGAGAATTCTAAAAACATCAGAGTAACTGTTGCTGAAAAATCCCCAAAATATTTAATCCGTAAATGCATAAGAAACATACACGAAATGTAGGGTAGGCTACCCAGATAGCAAAAGATGTTTATTCAACGTTGAATTAGGGTTAAAATGGATGATTTTTGGTTACGGTTGAAGATTGATTGGTCAATCAACATTGATTCAACAGCATTATGTTAACATTGAAGTTTGTGTTTAAAAGATAACATTGAATCAACGTTGTATTTTGGTTGAATTAAAACGTTTGAAAGGTCAATGTTTAATTAACGTTGAATCTATGTTTGCCCTTCTTGTTTTTTTTTCCCTTCAGCTGAGAAATTGACTAGGAGAGGGGGAGGGGAAGTATTTTGGGGACAGGTTGGTGGGTGGGGGGTGTTAGAGTCTTTAAACATTTATAATAAATATAAAACATAAAGCTAACTACTTTGCGGATTTCATTTATTGCGGGTATTTTTTGGTACCTAACCCCAGCGGAAAACGAGGGAACACTGTATTTGCAAAACTTGTAAATTATTTGAATGTACTCGAAACACCTGGCATTTCCACCAAATAAACTGTACACGTTAGAGTTTCTAGTTTGTGCATTTCAGCCCAGTCATCAAAAATATGTGCCCACATCCGGCATAAGTCCGGCACAGGTGGCATTCAGTCGACACTGGCATAAGGCATGTGGGCCGAACATGGTCCAGGAGCAGCAAAGGTGGCACTGGCTTGACTCTGGCAAACAGGATGTGGGCCAGTTGCTGTGTGACGCATCTGGCCCAGCTATCAATTTACAACTCTGGGCCACATATGTATAGCCAGTCTTGTCCCACTCTTAAATGCAGTTTCAGATTTATTTATTTTTTTCTACACACATTTTTTTACACATACTTATTTGCATAACAGATGTTAAGAAGAATTTTAATACATCATCACACAGACATTTCAATATGTTTCTGGTCAAACAATCAAAGTTTGTGTGTGAATTCTGTGAACGAACTTTCATGAAGCTTCCAGAGAGAAGTTCTTCGAACGTGCGTTCACCATTTCTTTGTAGCGATTCAAGGGTAAGTATTTAATTTTCCTATGTTTTACATTTGATATTTTATGGCTTCATATTGACACAACTACTGAATTGACTTCACAGACATTGGTGTGTGCGTGCGTGCGTGTGTGGTTATCTAAATTTTCCCGTTAATAGTTTCAATGCCATAATATTTAGTTAGGTGCACTCACTGGCTGATCAGAGAAAATCTCATTTTATCTGACCAGTTTTGTTTCAACCTGCAACGCATAAACTTTAAGTCTAACAATTCTAAAATAAAAACAACTATGAATATTCATATGAAAGAGATAATTATTTACATTTAGTGGAAATCTGATTCAGAGGTAAAGCTTTTAGGGGGCAATATTGTAATGAAGCTATTTTATTGAGACGCAACTCTGCGAGTATAATCATATAAAAAGGTACCAAATTATCACTAGCACCAAATATTACATTGTTCTGGGATAATATTCAGCTTGTATTGTAAAATATGCAGAGCTTGAATTATGTATTTTTTATAGTGCTGTGTGATATGTACATTGTGTGCATAATATTATATTAAAAAAATACAAAAGAGGAATGACTTATGCGTTACACACATTTCCCAGGTTATGTTTTAAAAATCTATTATATATCTCATACAATTTTTATTTCATCGAGTTGATTTAAATATCTACTGTACTTTCTAACGTTATTGGATCGCTGTTCCACAGTACGCCACTAGATGGCGGGACATGCTACTAACCAGACTGACACACACAGTCATACACAGCGTAGAAGAAGAAGAATTTCAAATTGCCGACAGCCGTGCTAAGAGCGGGAATCCAAACGTCGACGTTCTGTGTTTCAGGTCGGTAAAAGTTACATTAAATAAAACAAATATGTATCACCATGTCCATTGTCAGTTGGGTCGCTAAGCATATTGGTCTTTAGAGGTGGTTTTAGTGAAGAAATTGTTTCGAATGATCCTAAACGTTGAAGCTAAGTTGCTAATTCCGACGGCCTCTTAACAATGAGAGTTACTACAAGCCTATCTGTGTGCTATGTTGCTGATATGCTAGTAAGCTAACGAACTACACTGAAGCGCTACAGGAGCGTTTACATGAAGAATGTATCTTTTTTCAGTCGTTTTTAACAGGCTGGTTTAACAGTTGAAGATAGAACATTGAATAGCGTTTTCTTTTAGGTTTAGTTTTTAAAGTAAATTAAGTCCACTTGTATAGTAATGTAAGGTTTATCTGTAATTTGTTTAACTTCTGTATATAACTTAATTCATCACGAAATCTAGTCGAATCATGCTTCAGGATATTTATTTGTTGAGGGAAGTAAAAGTATTTTTTAGTAATTACTAATTATTGAGCCTATAATGAACACATTTTTTTCACACTGTAATAAAACAAAGGTGTAAATGTTGTACTTTGTTGCTTTTAATATCATTTGTTGTCTGTTGATGTACAGGTTACTTGTGCTGTTTTGACGAGTCACATGGCGTACAGGTGGTGCCAGCGTCTTCGAAACCAGATGGCTAATTAGTAATTTACTACTTATTCAAACTAAGAAGGCATGTTGTACCTTGGCCAGAGCTTGGTGAACCTCTTTGGTAAGTAAACAAGTGAACAAACACTCAAAATATTCATTTCTAAGAATCTGAAGAAAGCTTAGGTGAACTACCTTTCACCACATCCAAATTTTGAAATTAGTGACAGAGAATATAACTTGGCACAGGTTTAATGGGGAAGGAGAACATGCAGAGGTCTGTCTTACCTATAAGGAGGAAGAGGGAAAAGTGCAATTTTTTTTAAGGTAATGTTGGTATGTTTTCAGAATTCATAATATAAGATAACATAATAATTAATAGAATATCGGTTGTGCTCAGGTTTCAGGCTCTGAGTGTTTCTTTAAAATGTTCTGTCCACAAAATCCATTCTGAGGAGTAGCGCAAGACAGGTAAATGATTCTGCGCACTGTACTACATGATTGTGATGATATTATTGCGGTAACACATTGCTGACTTGTACAGTAAGTTTGAAACTTACATGCTGTGTTGTTGATATTGTTTAGGTGCACAACTCACTTTTTCAAGACTACAAACACAATTACAGCTCTACAACAGGTACCTAGACCCATTGTTAATTTAACTTGTGAGTAATAATAACTACTATGATTATGAAAGAACACAATCACATTGTGAAAAAAAATGTTGAACAGGGTCTTCTGTTTGTTTCAGGCAACCCTTTTTGCGGCGCTTGGGGACCAACCGGAAGAAAGGGAAATACTGTATTCGTAGTTGGTAAGTTTTTCAAAGGTCACTGTTGTAGAACCAAATCATCATAAATCTTAGCACACTTTTTTTTATTTTATTTTAATTTTTTTTTTACCAATTTGTAAGGCATAATTATGGAGGACCAAAACTGCCAAAATTCAAAATAAATAAATGACTAAATAAATAAATAAATAAATTACTAAAAGTGAAAGTAAAAACGGATGAAAAATATACAATTCAAAAATGAAATACAAATGTATTATTTTTATTTTCAGTTTTAGTCATTTAGTTATTTAGTTAGTCATCTGGGGGGTGGAGAGGGGGTGATGTATATGAATATTGCAAAATTTAGTAAAGGTTATGTAATTTACTTAAAAGTAAAATCTTCAGGCATCGGGAGAATTCTATCAACAAAAGTTGAGTGCAAAAATTAAATTAATAATAATAATAATGTCGTCTCTCATAGATTAATCACCTGGCTGTCGTTGAAGGCACCAATTTGGACAACCTAATCAGACGGATGATGGCAACTGTGATGACAAATGCCCTGGGCTGTTAAATGAATACAACTGGGCAGGGAAGCAAGACAAGTGTTGCATTGGCAAGAAGGCATTCAAGGAGACAGTGATGCAAGACTGTATGTTTGGTGAGTTATCGCCTATGTAAACTACTTATTACAAGACAGAGTTGTTTTTGAGCAGAATGTTCTGAGCTGCTTTCTTTTGTTGTGTAAAATCACTCCACCTGGGGTATGGAGTCAGAATCCTTCCAATACCCGAAACCTCGTAATAAGGGTTTGACTCTCCGAAAACATTTTTGTATAACTGAAAAATTGTTTTGAATTGTCCAAAAATATTTTTGAATGACTGAAAATTCCCAGAAAAAGCTT
Organism: Festucalex cinctus; assembly: GCF_051991245.1. Taxonomy (NCBI): domain Eukaryota; kingdom Metazoa; phylum Chordata; class Actinopteri; order Syngnathiformes; family Syngnathidae; genus Festucalex; species Festucalex cinctus. The sequence continues at coordinate 25,946,101 of NC_135424.1, forward strand.
TAAAAAAAAAAAACACTAAGAAAAGACACATTTTAAAAGTGCGGCTCCACATAGACATTATTTATCTATTAATTAGAGAATGGTCAATTCCGAAATCAATGAAAAAAAACAAAAAAAACATCATTGATACTTCACAAAAACAGCAATTAGTATATGTATCTTTGTCTTTTCATTAATATATTGCAGTCAAGATGGACTCCATCAGGCCAGGGCTCTACACTAACTTTTCCACTACTAGCACTGGTGCGAGTAACATTTTTGGTTGCTCGCACAGCACAGGATTTAGTCGCACCATTATTTGTGGAGGTGCAGCATGACCTGGCTTAGGCATACGCAACTCGATATATTTGCAAAATATTTTATTGGAACACAAGGTTTGCCTGCAACAGCAGTGGCTATCAAAACAAGTCAATCATTTCTAATAAATTATGTCAACATTATTTTCTTTAGCTCAGTAAAAATCAGTATTTTTTTTTCATCTTTATGCTGTCCTCGCTCCGAAGCTTCTAAATTTCACCAGCTAGACAGCGAGTTAACGACGTTCCAAATAACCAGACTTCATTTTCCTTTTGTGCTATTAATTTGAACAATGGCCTCTGACCATTACCCTCTTTAAGTCGTAGTAAAACTAGAAAATAAAATAAACAATGTACCTAACTATACACGACACACTTTCATGCTAGTAGCTAGTTACATTGCACATTCAACATTCTGTAATTGTCCTAATTAACTAAAATAAATCTACAGTGGTTTTTATATTGACATCGCATGTATTTACCAACATTGTCAAATTCAACAAAAAAGTGTTACTTAATACTTACTGATAGTTACTGTAACAACAGAACAGCTTTTTTTCTAAAACAATAAATTGTATTGGATACTAACTCTCTTCTCTTTTGTAATCTTGTCTTTCAGTTGCTGCTCGACAGCTTGACCGTACACTGACTCAGCAGGACTTTGGTGTTACTGTCAAGCATTGGCTGCGTTTTGCTCATGAGCGTAACGGTGGCATCCCAAGCAATGCTAGTGCCTTGGACGCAACTGCGAACGCAAGTCAAAATTTAGTGTGTCTTTTTATGGACTGACGTACAGTCAAAGTGAAATGGTTACCGCTTTATACACTGATGTTCCTACAGTTCATTTCATGTTTATTTCATTCCTTTGTCAAGAAAAAGAATAATACAATAAAAACAAACATTATTTGAGGCAGAAACCAAACTGGTGTTATTTTCTTTGCCTCCATTCTCCCCAGAATTCAGTTACAAAGTACTGTGTTTTGATTTCTAATAAATGTTTGAATATTAAACATATTTTCTGTCCTAAGATTTTCATACATACGGGGAAGTATGGTTAAGGAAATCAACAAGCTAATAATACATCCAAGTAAGTTGTAAGACATCTGCAGAAACACTAGGTGAAAAACATACGGTAACTTTTTTTTTTCTAGTGGACTAACCCAATATTTTTTGTTAGTTTAAAAAAGTAGTTCTATATTAATGTGCATGATAATAGTAATAATAATAATGTACATTTAGATGTAAATTCCAATGTAAATGATGATTAACTTAAAACATTTATTCCTCACATTAATTCACTATAAAAATGCATGTAGGTTCTGATTTAGATGATAGTTGAAACGACATTGATATTGTGTGATATATGGTTACAAAGCAAACGTTGACTCAACATTTTATCAACCTTGCACTTTCTGTATAATTTAAATGTTAGAATTCAATGTAAAATCAACCAAAGATACATGTAGATTCTGATTTAGATGATGGTTGAAACGACATTGATATTGTGTGATTTATGGTTGAAAAGCAAACGTTGACTCAACATTTTATCAACCCTGCGCTTTCTGTTTAATTTAAACGTTAGAATTCAATGTAAAATCAACCAAAGATGCATGTAGATTCTCATTTAGATTATGGTTGAAACGACATTGATATTGAGTGATATATGGTTGGAAAGCAAACGTTGACTCAACATTTTATCAACCTTGCGCTTTCTGTATAATTTAAACCTTAGATCTCAACGTAGATTCAACACTTAAGCCGAACTATATTTCAACGTTGATTCAACCACATTTTGCTATCTGGGTAGTGTCTACTTGAACATATTTTTTTCTTGTCAAAAAAAATGCTTGGTCACAGTGACCAGCAAAAATGTCCCAAAAATGCTTTAATAAGTATGCCAGGCCAGTAGTTGGCGTGTTGCTTTGTAAAGAAACATATCTGCACCAACTATTTGTGTACCATAACACCTGACTACCCAAAATACCGTTTGTCGATTTAGCATTTAAAATTGTACTGTCGCTACTAGGGTTGTAACAGTACAAATTTGTCTGAATCTGAATATGTACTGGAACATTTGGTAGTTTTCAGTAAAGGACAGGATGTGTATTAGTAGTAGTACTATACTACTACTACTAGTAGTAGTAGTAGTAGTAGTAGTAGTAGTACTAGTTCGATTGAACCCCATTGGTTCAGTGAATCCATCGCAGGTGTTCGGCTAGGTCAAGACACACACCCGATTCAAATCATTCATGTTGATACACCCTACTTGGCCATCATTACCTGAAGGGAATTTGTTGTGCTCAGTAGTCGACTTATGCCTGTTGTGATGGCACGTCATTGTGTGATTTCTTTATTATTGTAATGTCTTCATACTATGTCAAACAAAAAAAGAAAGTTGTCGGACAAATATGTCATGTTTGGTCATGTTTGGTGTTCCACAGGGTTCAATTCTGGGGCCTCTGCTGTTTCATACATCTGCTGCCCTGCGCAATTGTGATATCATTTTCAGATGATAGCAAGTGGCAAAATGGCCGCCACCTGAAATGGGAAAGAAAATGTTGGATTTTGCTGCTAAGATATGGCCCCTGATAGGAAAATATTTGTCTCCAGCCAATGCTATTATTTGTTTTCTCCATTTTACTGTTAACACTTCCTCTGATAATTTTGGGCGTCAAAATTCATCCTTATATCCATTGAGTGCTTGGACGCATATCTCAGCGGCCCGCCTGACAGTGACATATTATTCATGCTGTCTTTTGCAATGTGATATCTTCAAATTTGCCACCTTGTTAAGCTTTGATTAATGCGATTCCATTTCAGCAAAGTAATTGGCTTGGCCCTGTTGCGAGCGATACACAAGGCGCCGTGCCGGAACAAACGCCCGCAACATGGTAATGAGGCAATGAGTTTGTTCTGTGGATGTCAGCGAGTGACAGTTATTAATGATTGTTATGATAAACAGACGAGCACTGAAGGAGGGGGTCGGCCGGATGAGTGGGACCAGACTGACAGTTTAAAAATAAGGCGCACTGGAAAGTAGCAGCGAAGTAATGCGGTGTTAGGAAAACAATCATGCAGGTTGTCAGAAGAAGAGGCGTAATTACGTAGCGACAGCGGCCTGTCGGGGAGGAGCCATGAGAATATGATATACAACTTCAATTGGATCATCGTTTTACTCCTTTCTGAGAACACAACGGTGGTGCATGCGCCCACAGCTGTGTTATGATAGCTTTGGTCTCCTGTGAAGACTGGTGACCTTGTAAATGTTCCTTTTTTTGTCATCCAAACACGGACGATGAACTTGTCACTGCTCAGTGTCACGAGTCAACACAGCTTGTTTAAACGGTGTGAACACACGTCAAGCCAAAACCTCAGCAAAGATTTGATTTCCATAGTGCATAGCAACACAATTGGATATTAATAGCTCATTAAATGGTCGTTATCAGAGCTAATTGGGTCATATATTACTCTCATTCAAGTGAAACAGGCATGAACCAAAACTGCTATTTTGTGTCATATTTTCGTTTTGAAACATAAGTCATGCCAGTCATAGCTGTTTTTTTTTTACTTTTATATTATTGCTAAACCTAACTTAGCCCACAACCTAGTCATTTTAGAATATTTCAACATAAGTGACTTTTTACATGGCATCCATCATTCACTCCATGAACACCTTTCTCACAATCGCGACGCACACTTTCCACTACCTACTGCAAAACATTCCCTTACCTACTTGTCAGGCATTTGTCTCCCTCACAACTGACGTGACAAGACAAGATTCACCACCTATTCTTTATCTTGTACTCAAAAGCTGTGCTGATCTCAAATCCAAAGCGATACAACTCCGCCATCTACAGGGATTTATTAGCAATAACGGTGGTTCACAGACAAGCTTGGCAAGATATTTCAAAAACATACCTGACGAATATATTTGTCGATCGGAGTAAACTTTTGGATTCCAGTAGACGGATATAAATGTACACGGTAGTGAATGAGTTAATTGTCTCTTTATTGTTAATCATTTGTTTGTTGTGAGGAATTTACTTCATGATTTTATATATAGGAACGTAAGAGTGTACTATGCTGTCCAATGAAGACACCATGATGGCTGCTATGGTCTGTTGAAAACAGAGGTTCCGAACCTCCAGAAAATGATTATCATATCCTGTTAAAATATTCACAAAATAACAATGGGTCATTGGAACAAAAGTCCGTTCACGGTTTGTGTTTGTCAGGCTGAGAAGAAAACATTAATTTTGCTTGCAAGCATTATTTCCCTGTCAATTAAATGCAAAAGCAAGCAAAATGTATTCACATAGCATGTAATTTATACATACGTAAAATACAAAAAAAGTGCAAAAGCAACTGTTGGATTAAAAGTAAAATAAAATAGAGGCTAAATAACAATGTTCAGATTATCGTTTCATTATTATCTTTTCAGATGATGGAATGTTCCATTTTGTTTCCATTTTTGTTCCACTGACTGACAACTCGTTTATTCTTTTAAGCATTAAGCATCTTAAGTTACACACAAAAGACACCTTTTGGCTATATGTGATTTAATTCTCTCTGAATTTGAGTCTGTTACTTTTGGCCGTCCTTCCCTAGCTTGAACTTTGGTTGACATTTAACCTGTCTATGCGCACGGCTTGTCAGGAAAAGACCTGCTATGGAGAATGTGACGATCAGATGACTTTGCCGACCTTGGTGTGAACCCTTTTCTGGTGTTGATTTAGTGAGGCACGGAGATCAAAGCCATCCCACTCTGCTTTTTGCCGGCGGGCTGTCGACGAACACAACGCAAGTGTGAACAAAACCAATCACCGGCCAACTCCCAGCATGCTCCGAGGTCACCCGAGGAATCAGATTTACAGTTAAGATGTTGACACTTGAAAACGCACAATCATCGCTAAACACTTTATTTATTTATTTATTTATTTATTTATTTATTTATTTATTAACATTTTTGGGTGTGGTTGTTAAACTGTTAACAAAACCATTAGTCTCCCACTGCTATTACTACTACTATTACTGCTACTGCTTACTTTGATGTATACACAAGGACGTACTCGTTCTCTTTCCCAACTGTTTGCCTTTCAACAAGCATACTCCACTTGCCCATGTAAGCACATCAAAACACTTTTTTTTTTTTTTGCCAGTAAGAGTCATATGTAGTTGTCCTGAAGTGAACATCTTATCAAAGTTTCACTATATAGCTAAAACTTTAAAGTTCTGCACAAGCAATGAACAAAAAAAAAGCTACTTTGAATTCAAATCGTAGAAGAGAACAGCTTAAAAAAATACTGTGAAAAAATTGCACTTGGGAATATTAAAAAAAATCAATAAATTGAATTATTAGACTGAAATTACATTTTTTTTTAAATTTTGTACTGTATGTTTTTTTCGATGTAGACTCAAACAAAAATAAAAAATAAATATATATAAAAAAAAGTGAAAACAATCTTTTGTTTGATGTAAAATAGTGTCTCCCTCTAGTGGTACTCAAAATATCACTCAAATGATGAAAATGTGTATAGTACAGTGACGTACTGAACAGTTAAGTCATATTTAACTTGTACGTACAGCAACATTTAATAATTTAGAAAAATTTTCAAACACTTATTTCAGTACAAATCTCATTTAATTTTCATGCAATTATTTTCATTTGAATTATCAAGTACAGATTGTATTTTCTTATTTTGAAGCATAATGTTCTAACAGTGCATAATTTTACAATGGCTAACAAATATTAACGCTACTTTTTGGAATAAAACAACCTCTGCCTCATTTTTAACACAGTATAATGTCGGTTGCTGTTGTGGTACTTGAAGAGTTAAGTATTTTTTGGAGTTGGTGTTTAGTGAATTTGGTTTGAGAACTAATCACATAAAATATTATGAATATACTGACGGGCTGCTACTATTTGTATTCAATGGTGGGGTAAGAGCAAATTAGTTTCTCTGTCTGTGTCTTATCTGGATTTGCACCAAAATGTAATGGTTTCCACCTTCCACCACTTACACACTGTTATAATTTTAGCGTTGTCCCACTAACAAAACAATACTTTTGCACTTTCTTTCTTGGCGGAGGTTATTATATAATTCTACGTTTTCTGTGGTTTTACAGAATCTGGCCAATAATATGAGTCAGAAGACTTTATTGGGCCCAATTTGGCCAATTTACTTCACAAGCGTAACCCACTGTAGTATGTCGTCCTTTAGCCTCTCTCTCAATGACAGAGCCGGAAAAAAAGCTTTAATTTCAGTGCTGGACAACCCCACTTCCTTTCTAAGGTTAATTACAGATGGAAATAGCACATCGCTGCAGTCATGAATCAAATAATTAAGGCCAACAAATGTCCGCCAGTCCTCCAATCCTATGATGAGTCAGTGTACTGATTAGAGGGAGGCTGTCCACTAGCTAAAATTGTTTTACCAAACTAGTCAACATGTCAGTCAAGCTGTGGAAATGGATTATGTGTAGATGGTCAGCGATGCCGCCGGCATGGTGCTGCGGTGTCAAATAACGGGAAAAAGACTTGTCATTCAGTAATGGTTTTAGTTGGCGCTAAGTCGCCTGATTGGAATTTCGGGCTCCCACGTTATCCCTTATCCAAGTTTTCCAACACGCTGTCATCGTTGACAGCTGGATTATCATTTTTCTGTAGCCGAACAATTGATATGACAGCGGTTTAGCAAATTTGGAAGAGACAAAGGAGAACGCGGCTCTCCGACAGGAAATGTGCTGCCAGCATTTGTGTGCGCTCGGTGTAAGGAAGTGAGAAGTCCTGCTTTCTGTCTTGCTCGCCGGAGTACGACTTTTCCAGATTGTCCAAATATGCGCAAAGCAGGACAGCGCACTTGATGAATGAGCTGCTTAAACTCTTTCTACATACCTTTAAACCCTCATGAGTGATGCTGGAAAGCCACAAAAACGTCAACCGAAAATGATGATAAAAAAGATAAAAGCGAAAAAGCACTCCTGATTTTTAGTGGATTGCAAATCCTCCTAGTACAGTTACAAAGTACAATGCTTTGTTACTGTGCGTAAGTTTATTTATTTATTTATTTATTTATATTTTAATAACCCTACATGCCCGGGAAAATCAGCCAATCAGAGACAAGGTGTGGCTGTGGTCAGTCCTCGTGCACTTGCAGGCATTTCCAGTGAGCCACACATTTGTTTCCCTGTTATGGTGGTAGATCTTTGTAAAAATTATGGTGGAATATCCACTTACGGTTAGCAATATAAGTTAAATAGAAGGAATTGGACAGATCCCGAGACAAAAAAAAACAAAAAAAAAACAACAATGGTAAAAATAGGAGCTGTCTTTTTGAGATGGAGAAGCCACAAGCAGCTGAGAGGAATCAAAAGTGACAGAATTAGCTTGCAGTTTTAAAATTGCAAACTTTTTTTTTTTTTAATAAGGGAGTTTAATTCAAACTTCACAAGTATCTGTACTTCTATTTAAATCCAGGATGTGAACACTTTTGCCACCTCTGCTAATTCTACATCCCAGGATTTGAAATGACAAGTGAGTTTGAACACAAACAGCGTCCAACGAGTGTTGTGTTTTGTTGGCCCGCCTCCCGTTTCCAAGCTGCTTGCGTCTTGGCGCTGTCACACCGCATCTCTTCACGCTTCCATTCGTTTTTCCTTTTGAAGGCTGCGATTCAAGGCCATATGGAGCCCATCCCTTTGTCTTCCTCTTTTTCGTCTTCTTCTCGCGCTATCACATCACATGGTCCCTCGTCGGGGCCCGGCCCTGGCGTGCCGAGTCTGCTCTGCGACTGTCAGCCCGCGCTAGCCTCCTGTTTGTTGACATGTGAAGCCAGGCGGCGTACTGTAGGCCCGATGTTGGAGCTCACTTACAATTAAGTTGAGACGACACTGACAAGGGGGGGCGGGCTTCGGAGTATTGGGAGTGGAGGCAGCTGCGCGTCGTCGCTATATAAAGCAGTTTTTTACGGCCTTGTTGATCCGATGGTGAAAGAATGCATGCGCTCGACGTTTTGAGGAAGTGAAGGATGAGAAGATGCTATGTTGGAACGCCACGGCAAATGCGAGCTACCTCATTGGCTGTACATCAACACTCCCACTTCGAACTTCTAGAGTCCCCCAAAGTCCCTTTGCTTTCAAAACGACTTTTGTCAAAGGCATTACGGCGGTACCACACGACTGTCAGTGATTATTAGACGAGAGCTAAAGCGGAAGACCTTTGCCAGCTTTTATTTTAATAGAGCTATTAGTATGAGTCCTCGGTGACCATCACCTTCATCAGTCATCAGGAATTTAATTGCACAGAGGTAGCGTCACTATAACTACAGCCTTTTTGAATTAACAACGAGGGCTAATTGAAAGTAAAGCGACACGCCGACACCGCATCCGTTTCCCCGGACGCAGATTGTAAAAGGACGGCAAAAGAGTTAACTTTGCTTAGTGGAGTGTATAGTGACACCTGTCTCCTGACTCATGCACGCCATCAACTTAATCCCATCACATGACAGCAAAGGCCACCGGGGGAGAGAGGCCCGAATAGGAAGACCACATCCAAAAACATTTTCATGTATTTGTTCAAGCGAAGCAGGGAAATTATAATGAATGAAAACATAATTTCAGTCAAAAGTGGAATGGGAAAGAACCAAGACTGGCTGTAACAAACATGGTGGACGTCCCACCCGATGTAGAAGAAGAATAGAAAATGTTAGTTTATTGCAGTTGAAATAAAATGAAACTGGAATTACTCAATAGAATGACCTTTATGTACTGGGTAGACCTTTGTTCCTTTGAACACATTTTTGAAATTGTCTTAAAGGTACATTGTGTAGAATCTTTCATTTTTTTCAATGTTCATTAAAAAAAAGACAATTTCAGTAATATGCAAAAAAAAATGTTCTATCACATTAACATGCCTTTACATATAATATATATATATATGTGTATATATATATATATATATATATATATATATATATATATATATATATATATATATATATATATATATATATATATATAAAATCATAAATCTAGGAATCACTAATTATATTACATAGGTCGCAACATGTTTTGCCACCATCTTTCTGCCACAAAGATCTGAAACAGAAGAACTTAGCAAACGTAGTAATTGGTGGTAGGCTTGCAAAGTGTGAGCTCTCTGAGACACCGTAGTGCGCCTTTCAAAATGAATGCACTTCGAACTATTAGTTCACCACGAGATAGCAAAAAATTCTACACACTTTCCTTTTAGGGGAGATTTTAATTTGAAAATAAAATGAAAAAGACTCTAATAATATGCAGAAAAAAAAGCTAAGTCACTTACATTAGTTTTAATATATTTTGTATATGTTGACTACCATTCAATAATATTTTTATCCGGACTACCACGTTACGTCTTGCCTATCTTACCTGTCAATGAGTGATATCATAGATGAAGGCCGGTGTAATATGACTAATGGGTGCTTAGGGAATTCATTGGGGCCGTCCGTCTTGTGGTGGGAACATGTTGATGGTGATTGATTTTTCCCCGAGATGACGGGTCATCCGAGGTCAGCTCTCGCTCGTCTTCAAACAACGCGCCGAAGCGCTTCGCTATATTTCATAACCTGAGAAACCAGATGTGGGAAAGAGATGAAAGTGTTTGCAAGAGGGGGAAAAAACTAGTGATTGGACAGATGTGTTGTCAGGACAGCTACAAGGCCAAAGCCAACATGATCCATTTCGACAAAAAAGAAACAAATTTGACTTTGAGATTATTTTAATTCAAAGAATTGTGTGCTTATTGTTGGTTCTGATAAAACAGAAATTATGGCAGCTTCTAATCTGTCCATGTAATTAGATACAAAGTTGTGGTTGTGTCTCTTTTCCCTGAAGCATTGGTGCATATTTGTACTACCACACCTGCACCATCCAGTGATGAACCAAACTTAACTGAGCCACTTGGTAGAAATGTAACCTTTAAGAACCAGTCACTATTATAGCACAACAGAAATAGACTCATAGAGTTCCATAGCTCAGCCATCTGCTTGCTGTGTTTACTGTGCTCACCATGCGTATTAATCATGCTTGTGCACGTGTCTTAATTACTCCCAACGTAGCTGCTCCCTCCAGAACCCGGCGGATGACCTTTCCTTCCCTGCTCTTTGACGCCATTAATCATCCCTAATCAACGACGTCAGAGTGGAGGGAAGAAGGGCCATGCGGTGCATCCTAGCGCTGCCCACAGCCGCCGTCACAAACTGCTCTTTATTAATAGCCCACACACATAAACACGAGAAATAACACACTTCTAAAATCCTGTCATTTCATCATGGGTCCCATCTCAACCACTATATAAGATCTTGAGCACCTTTGTTACAAAAGTATTATTACTTAGCCCATTTGTACCACTATAACATTCAGTTAGCCAGCTAGCTATGCCTCTCCCGGAAATACATTTTCTCTGGTTATCATACCACAATTTACAGAACAGTTTGATGTTGTAATTTACATCCCCAAACGAAAACAGGTGACGCCACATGGACCAGCCAGCTACCTATCCGCTGGTCAAGAGGAGAATCCAGATTCCAGAAGCCTGCTAGCTTGCTAGCTTACTGGTTGCTAGCACCTCTTGTTGCGGCATGGAAGGCCCTGAGACAACCCAGTGGGTTATACTTGTCTTCCAACCATATTCTAGCCAGGCTTTTAGCAGATATGTTTTTGTGGCTCAGACATTTTTGGTGTTTTTGTTTTGTTTTGTTTTCCGCAGGGACTTTAAATTTGTCTGTTTGGCATGTTAGATTGCTACTTAACTTAGTCCCAGAACAGACAGTATTCTTTTCCATTACTTCCAATGGGAGATATAGTTTTTTATATAGTTTTTTTTTTTTTTTTTTTTTTTTTTTTTTTACCATCACTTGACAGAAAACGCTTAATTTAATTGGTTATTATTATTTTTTTTCTTATATATTACCCAGCCGCAGATAGATGAGAAAAGCGTGAAGGTGACTTTTCCACTGATGTCATATTGTCATTGCCTCACATCCGGCATGAAACCAGAGGCCCACGAGGCCTACGTATACACTTATAGACGGTGTGACATTGATGGTTGACACTGATTCATAGCCGTCACTTGACTGATATGTCTAAGTGGCCGGCACACACAGGGAGGCGAGCCGCTATGGCTTTGCAGGGCTTTTAACATTTCACATCTTGTTGGGGCCTGCCAATACAGATTGACAAGTGGAGTTTGTGTCGTAGCAGGTAACTGGCATGCATGCTCCCCCCCTCCATGTGCTGACTGAAAGCTTAATATATCATTTGTCAGTCAAGGATGGGCTTTCATTCAGCCATGGCATGCCTTCCACTCAGATGCCACTCAGGGCATTGATTTCATGCAGAGGGGAATATTTAGCAGGCTCACATTGGATTTTTTTTTTAGACTTCTTCATTACAGCGGTGCTACTCATTGTCAAAGTTTGCTCGAAAAGTGTCAATGTGTGCGGATGCGTTTCCGTAACTTTGGATAATCTTGCATCACTTTCACGCAAAAAAGGACAAAACACCACTTCAAAGTTCTATAATAGTTTTATGACTGGCCACAAATTGCCGTCATAAATTTTTTATCCTTTTTAATTTACGGCCATAAATCAAAAGTGCTCTCGGCTCTCTGGGTTGTAAATGGGATTGCGCCATACTTTTGGCATGCAGCAATCTGCCTTTTGGATCTCTGGAAAACAGACAGCACACGGAAGGTAGTGCATTAATTTGGGACTATAAATTATGCACTTACTTTTATAATGTCAAGCCATAAATAAAGTGGATGCATCACCCATTGAAATTATGCATTGAAGATGAATGGGGAGGCTGTGATGGATTGTAGATCTCAAACAATGTGATCTATTTCAGTTTGCTCCCCAGACATTTCTAAAAGGAATGTTTGATGTACATATAAAGTTCCTCACTTAGATTAGGTCACTTGTACGCTTTGTTTTTTCTGTTGTAGCATTCAGCTGTCAGGCCAACAGAGTGGTTTAAGAAAAGTGCTATAGAAATCTGATGTATTATTATTTATTATTACATACACTTCAGTATGAAATTATTGCTTGTAGAATTGCTTGTTCTTTCCCCGTAGACTGCTCTCTGGGTTACATGTTGGTTACACATTCTAAATTGGGAAAACCAGCTTTAGTTGTATGAGTTATCTACCGAATGTGTTCGGACAGCTCATCCATTTTTGCTTGACTGTATTGATGTGTTTTTCCCCAACAATTACGTTAAATAGGATGATCAATACCAAGGCACGGTTTTGAATTATCATGATCATCCTCGGCGGTACAAAAATTCCATCTTCATAGTACTTTGCGTACATTGTATTTACAAAATCCAGAAGATAAAATGGGTTGTGTAGCACCATAGCCAATGAGAACACTGGATATGTTTAATATTGCAAAAGCATTACATTTTCTTAAAATAATGACAATAGCAAAAAAAAAAAAAAATAATGAAATCAATACTGTCTTTTGCCACATCCATGTGTCATTTCCAGCTAAAAAGAGGCCTATCCAGGAAATAAAAATTCACTTGAAGTCAAAATGTAACCAGGGTAGGAATCATTTGGGGCTTAATTGTATGCAATTACATAATTAAAGGGAGGCACTCTGTGTGTTCTAGTGAGCAGTTCCCCTCCATATGTGATGCAATGCAACACATATGGTCCCCAACACAAGGAACCATTATAAATCGGGAAATTTATGGAGGTGGCAATGCATCCTGCTTCTGTGTGAAACACAGCTGACAACAACTTTAGAAACATAGAGGGGGAAAAAAAAAAAGTACAGTCATGAATCACATCACTATGTTCTGACCATGATGCGGTGATACTACCCAGTTATTGTGAAGCTGTTCAATGTGGTTTCAATGTCAAATATTGTACTGCAGGGGGAAAAAAAAGTCCACTTGGCTTGCTTATTGTCAGCCCTTGTTCTAGACTGTTTTCTAGTACGACCTCTCAATAAATAAACATGTTTACACTCTATTTACAGTGTGCATTTGTTTAGAGTGTCAATGCACTCAGAAGCTCACACGAAGCCTTGAATTGACCACAATTTCCTGCATGTGTGCATATAAAGTTGCCTTTGATGAAACTCTTTCAGGAGAATCGTTTTGAATGTTCTGAACTCCTGTGTACATCATGGTATTGTTTTTTTAGCAGAATAATGCTGACATGATTAGTTAGGATTTTGCATGGCTGTAGCTGAAATTCCCATGACACCATGTTGTTCTTTCCACTAGTGATTGCTAAGCACTGTGATGCAAAAAAATGTAATTTTACTTGATTGATTGATCTATCCATCCATCCATCCATCCATCCATCCATTTTCTTGACCGCTTATTTCTCACAAGGATTGTGGGGGTGCTGGAGCCTATCTCAGCTGGCTTTGGGCAGTAGGCGGGGTACACCCTGGACTGGTTGCCAGCCAATCGCAGGGCACACAGAGACAGACAACCATCCACACTCACACGCACACCTAGGGACAATTCGGAGCGCCCAGTTAACCTGCCATGCATGTCTTTTGGAATGTGGGAGGAGACCAAAGTACCCGGAGAAGACCCACGCAGGCACGGGGAGAACATGCAAACTCCACCCAGGAAGGCCGGAGCCTGGACTCGAACCCAAGTCCTCAGTATTGGGACCACTCGCCTGAATTTGTCGGCTTATGACATACCACCTGAGAATCACCTTTTTTGTTTAAAGTCACTTCTTTGCTCTGACATTGCTACACATCTAATTATCTGAATGTGCAAAGCCATTTGCAGCTGGGCGAACTCGGACTATGGAGATAGTAATGTCCCACTTTGTCAGGCAAATTAATAGCGGCGCTGCTGTTGGGCGCCTCTGCTGGTTTCAGCTGAGTAATGCACCCCATTTTGTCAAAAGACAGCGAATCCATTCATTGGTTATTAGTTCCATCCATAATTTTTGAAACGATCCAAGCAAAATATCCTGATATTGTAGATTAGCCTCATTGGTCTGAAACAGACTCTGCAATCATCGTTGTCAGGACAGCCTCCAGTGCAGGATGAGTCTGCACCAAGACCAACCTCACAGTGTTGGTTTGGAGCGAGCAGTGAGAACACATGGTTTTACGGGCCATTGGAATGGCATAAAATGGGGAAAATGTTCCGGGAAACAAACCCGTAATGTTCACTTGCTGATATTCTTAAGCTACTACGTGACGCCACATAAGCTTTAAAAGTTATGGCTCATCGCAAGGTAATTAAACAGTTTACTGTGGGCTGCATGTTGCAGTCAAGTCATCAGAACTACTGACAATAAATTGCTACTTTTTTCCGCTTGCTTCGCCGGAGTTTGATGCTTCCATTACCAGTGTTGCCACAGTTACCTTGAAAAAGTAACTTAGTTACTTTACTGATTACTTGGTTTTAAAAGTAACTAAATTGCGTTACTGATTACTTGATTTTAAAAGTAACTAAGTTAGATTAAAAGTTACTTTTTTAGTTACTTTCAGCAGCTGCCGATAACACCATCTCAACATAAAAATAATGCAGTAGAAACGGAGTTCCAAATACTTTATTGAAAGTGCATTTTTAACATGAAAATAAAGTTTTTTTTAATGAAAAACAAAATAGGCAGTCTCTCTTGACTTCTTGTAACGTAAATACTTTTTATAAAACAAAAAATAAAAATCTATCCAGGTTGAAAATGAAAATCCCCTAAATTCCTCTATTGTTTGTTTGTTCCGCTATTCCAGTGTGTACACATGTATCAGTTTAAATATTTATTAGTAGTTATTGACAGTTATAATTGTTTTTTGGTTTGTTTGTTTTTTCTCTTCAAAATAAGGATCAGGAAAACAAAAGGTTGATAATTTAATGTTAAATATAAATATTTAACCTTTAGACAGACACCAACACAATTAAACAGAATATTTGCACATTGTGAAGTATTTCAGAAACATAAATTTAAGACATGAAATAAACCTACCGTCCAGCCAAAAGAAATATGAAGCCACCTTATGGAACAATAAATCTATCAAACACATTTTAACCACTTAATATATGCAAAAATATTTCCAAAAGTTCATTTCCCTTTTTAATCAACAATTTTTGTATTTAACAATTGTTTTTTCTTTTGTCATCACTTTCATTTTTGGTTAATGTATGACATATTTTTTTGTTTTTTTAATCTGAGACACGATGATGACCACAGAATCACTACTGTTTATATTTTGTTTTTTGGGCTGTCGTAATCGCGGGCACGTCTCAGTTCTCCTATCTGCTGCTCATGCTAGTTGTAGACATTGACAGGGAGCCACAAACTGAGAAATGAGATACTTGCAGTGTGCTTTTAGCTTAGCTGGTGTGTTGGCTGTGGGACATACCTGTGTCGTTTGAATCCATGCATTGGATCGTCACGGGAGTTATTCTTTTTGGCTCGCGCGCAGTACCAACGCCGGCCCGGGACATACAAGTGCACCGAGAGGACTCGATAGCCATGGGAAATACCGAGATGTACGGCACCGGCTTCTGCTAACTGTCTCCATTTGTATGTTGTCACTCGTTGCGCGCCGTGTCGCGAGCACGGAAACACGGAAGTAGCTTGAATGGTGATGCTACTGAAATGTAAACAAAACAAGTAGAGCACGGCGCAGAACTCTTGCTATTGTTATGAAAACCATAAAGCCTCACTCGCAACCGATACGGTCGTTTAGCTCCCCTTGACGAACGATGGTTCGGTCGAATCGTTTTTTTGTTCCACCCCTACTGAAAACGTAACTTGTCTGACGTCACTCCCTCTGGCGAGAGGGCGGAGACGACCTCATCCCATAATGCTTCACGGACCAGTTGAGGATGGAAATAAATTATTTTTTTTTACCACTTTTATGGTCCATAATGCACACTTTTTTTGTTGTGTTTTGTGCCTGTTGATTAATAAAACTAGTAGTAAAAGTATCATCACTTTTGTTTTGAATGTGCAAACCATTCATGACCAGACCATGGCTGAATTCAGTGTGGTGATCAATGACTTCTGCCTCATCTTCGTAGTTAGCAGTAGTTGTTTGTGACTGTTACAACAGTGAGATAGTTTGCATTCTTCATGAAAAATGTGGAGTAACGCATTGATTCTCTGGACAGTAACTTTAATCAGACTACTTTGTAGAATAAAGTAACGCGTTAGACTATTAGTTACTTTAGAAAGCAACTTTTTTGAGTAACGCGTTACTAAGTAACGCGTTACCGGCAACACTGTCCATTACTGACTTTACTGTCTGTCTTGTGACACCGCATTATTCCCTTCCCGATTTCAGTCTCAAGACAACACCCTGTTTTCATAAAGTATTTCCAGTTGACCCAATTTCCCCCCGCAGGATAATAAGACCTGACACCTGACGGTAAATATCTCTCAGGGCTTCATTACCTCCTTCTTGCCGCCATAAATCCATCCAACAGAGACACATTCACTCAAAGTTGCCATACAGGTGCGTGTATCCGAGTTCACACACTACCATAAACTCTCTTTTTATGGACCAGGGCCTCCTGCAGAAGGGAGATTGTACTATTTTTGTGAGGATGCAGACTTGTTGGACATGTATCTCAGAATAGTTCATCATGTAGACTTTATGGCTGCGATGCTAGACACTTTATTGTTGTGGGCGCTGTCGGACTACAGTATATCCATGTCTGCAAAGCCGAGCTGCCCTTGCCACAAAGTCAACAGTCTGCAGGGTTGAAGTCAGCGTCCCTGCCCCGTTGATTTAAGACTGCACTTACCAGAGGCTCTCGGTCCTTCTCTTTCCTCTGAGAGCTGTCACTCTTATGTGTAATTTGCCCCGCTGAAAGAAGCACAAGAGAGGGCGGGAAAAAGGGGGAAGAGCACGAAAAATCCCAACTCAAACCGTGAATAATGAGCGGTTGTTAACTTTTGAGACAGAGCAAGCAAAGCGAAACACAAAACACTACAGCGAGAGAACTGTAATTACCCACAAAACTTGTGAGTGCACTCTTGTTGGAGGGATTGTTATTGTGTGTGAATGACCTTTTATGTCTTTGGTTCGATGCTACTTCGCAGCTCTGAGGGAAGCACATGTTTGCACTTCCGTGGAATCTCCTAGCAGGAAGCTAAAGGACTACATGTAGTGCTACCTTGTTGTTGGAACGCCCCGAAATAGTACAATTTGGCAAATGATGAACTATTCAGTTGAAACTTTGGCATATGAGATATCATTCTCATTCCAGCAAACATCAAAGGATTAACTCTATCGTAGCGTGCGAGAATTTGGCAGACCGTGCTGCGCCATGCTGGGCTTTCTGGCGGACCGAGGGCATAAAGCGGGTCTAACTTGTGGTGCAGGTGGTGTGACGCCATTTTGGTGATTTGATCAAGATGCAGGAAGACAGATTTGGAAATCCATAGACGTATGTGGTGGAAGTTCATCATATTTCTGAATGAAATATGACAACAGCGTGCATCAAACCCTTTGAATAATTGTAGAAGTCAATTGATTGAACACAAGCTGTTTGCATTGGCTAGCAAGTCGACTGTGATCACTCCCCCAATGGTGCAAACACCATTTAACTGCATGTGTCTACAAAAATACCAACCGAAAGAAAACTTCAACCTATGTGAAAGTTAGACTACGCTTTTGCTTGTTCCTTTAGCCATGTGCAGTTCTTAAAATTATCTGGTAAGAGAAATATATCCACCAGAGGTTACCATGAAGTACACATACACATTGAGAGCACATTAGGCCTGCATGACCAAATTGTTCAGCGTAATTATAGTTGCAGACGATGACCAGTAGCAATGCCACCTGTTTATTTTGGTAGGTCGCTACTTTCTGTGTTCGATGTTTTCAATTATTTTTATCGTAATAGGACCTTTAGCTTTTTGTGAGATTTTGGATTACCTGTGTGTTCAGGCATTTGAGTCTATTTGTGCTGTTTGACAAGAAGGAGAACTAAGTGAAGATGTCAACTGCTATGTCAGTTTCCTATGCTCCAAACTGGCTAGCTTCCATATGGTGGCGGTCAAAAGGTGTAGTGTTAAATGTGGTGTAGTATTAACACTCCTCATTAAAGTTAAGAGAGTGGTTGAAGAGTGTTTTATTGTTTTATGTGATTAGTCTTACTGTGATTGGCTGGTGACAAGTTGAGGGTGTACTGTAGACTCCAGCTCACCCGCCACCTTCATGCGGAATACGCACTTGGATAATAACTGTTAAACTGGTTAACTTCTGCTTATGAAAATAGATCATGGTTAATATTACTTCATATCATTCCTTTAAACCTAATAATGGATGTATGTTTGTGGCAGTTTGTACTCCATCCATCCATCCATCCATCCATCCATTTTCTTGTCCGCTTATTCCTCACAAGGGTCGCGGGGGGTGCTGGCGCCTATCTCAGCTGGCTCTGGGCAGTAGGCGGGAGACACCCTTGACTGGTTGCCAGCCAATCGCACAGTTTGTACTCTGTAACAAAATTAATCCAAATAATTTAATCTTTAAATGGGAATTTTTGTTTTAAAAGTACTCCAAAATGACTTTGTGTTTGATTATGGTCGATGACGATGAAGATGATGATGATGATGATGATAATGCTTTCCCTCTGTGATTGGGTGATGCCCATCTAGATGTTTGAATACCAGCACAATAACCCACTAAATCCCCAAGTTGAATTTTATCATTGTTTCCTTAAAGACCACCCACAGGAAGACGGATTACCTAACGATACCCGACCCCGACAAATGGACGCATTACTACTATAGGATGACAGATAACGCCGAGCCAGCAGAAGCGCGGCACGAGAACCTCCTCGCTTCTGAGCCCCGCTGCCACCGACTGACTTTTTAAAGATTTATTCCATCAGTCAAGTAATTAACATGATTTATGGCACTGGGGTGACTGTTAGTGAGACAACAAAGGGGTCGGAGGGGGGCGGGGGGTTTCCTCCCCCCAAGGAGATGCTATCAGGTGTTTTCTGCTGTGCTTGCAATGCAGTCAGCATGCAGTTGTAAATCTAGCCATTCTACATTGAGGAGAGACAACTCCACACCCCCTCCTACCTTCTACTCTCCCACCAACTCCTTGTCACTACAGAAGGTCACAAGTTCACAGCTTGGCCTGAACTGTTAAAAACCTGAGGGCTGAACTTCTGACCTCCATTCGTGTAAAAAGGAGAAAATGTGTTTTTTAGGATAGGCAGTAGGAGGGGTTAGTAAAAGGTAGGTAAGAAGGGACTGAGCTCAACTTCTTCCTGAGCCTGGGTAAGTTCTCCACCCACGTCCTGCATCTGTACCTTACACATGCACGACAAAAAAAGTAGGCATTGATAGCCAGCGTGAAAGTGTCTACTGATAATCAGGCAAACATCGTATATTTGCACCAAATCAAAATTGGATGCGTTGAACTGCAGTGTAAATCTCCACAATGTCTTGACACCAACATAGATCAAATAATCAGCAAGACAAGGTCAATCGCAAGAGCATTTTGGCATCTTGTTGCATCTTAATGACAGCGTTTAATCTTCCCGTGAGAACGCTTCAGGCCTCATTCCCCGTCTGACTCTTCCCGGCGAAGACGCCTCGATGGCAATATAGATATTGCCTGCAAGCGCTGGCAGCCGTCGCCGACTGCAAACAAACATTCATTTGCAATCTCTCCTCATTCATCTGTCAAGCAGAATCAGGAGAACACCCGCACCTGCTTTAACGAGACTGGAGCTTTACCGCTATTGTTGTCGCTCGCAGGCAAAAACAAATCCATAAGAAGAGCTCGGCTTCGCCCTGTTTACACACACTTTTGCGTCGTTTCTAACCTCTATAAAAGCCAAACACTCTTTCTTTAGGCTGCCTGTTAAATGCCCACAAGCAGATTTTATGATCTGATAAAAGATGGCATTTACTGTCGACTAATTTACGACCTGACAAAGTTTGCGATTGTGTTGTGATATCAACACGTCAGAGGTGTCGGGGGGCTTTTCTTCTTGTCATTTTCTCAGAAGTTTGAAAACGCATCTAGCTTTAATTGCAACCCAAACTTTTCTTTTTTTTTTAGCTTACCAAAAGATCCAATTGTTTAATTACTGATGAAGCATGGAGTGCAGAACTACGGAATTGTGGAACTGCTAATGTGGAGTAAACATTTTTGTCTGACAAATGTGTTCAAACATTTTTGCAAGTACTGTATGTTCAAAAGTATTTAAATATGTTTGAACATATTTGCCTGTACGTTCAAATGTACTTGCATGCTAATTGCTAAAAAAATGTCTCCATAATGCCATGAAATATACTTTCACATGTACACGTTAAAGAAAATGCTTTTTTTTTTTATCCCTTTTATTAGCATTTGGCAAACAATATACCAAAGTGTTAACATTGCTTATTCCACATTTGTATGATTTTTTATTGTTTGTAGTGTTGATTTTTATTCAGCATTTCCCCCCCCCCATAATTTTACAGGCTATTGACTTCCACATGTGTACATTATGGGAGGGAAGCAACATTTTTAGCATTTAGCCTCCAAGTACGTAAACACATTTTTAAGTATAGTTGAATCTATTTGCAAGTATGTTTGAATGTACCTTGCAAATATGTCTGAATGTATTTGCATATACGTTTATATGTATTTTGCAATCAAAAATGTTTACTGTACAGAACAAATAAAACAGGAACTGTTGTAATAAACAAAAACAAAAAATCTTCCACACCCACAAATGCTCATATGTGTTTGATTCATCCCTACCTACCCCCGCCCAAAAAAAAATAAAAAATAAATAAATAAATAATATGGTCCCAATCGACCACTGATTCCATTACCCTTGATGGAGCAGAACAGCAGACAAACACACAACACCCTTTGTTTTAATCCAGAAAATTGCCGGGTATTATGGCACTGACCCACTAGCAGTGGCCAGATATTTATCTCGTGGCCTTCAAATATTAGCTCATTTTAGCCACTATTGCCGCCCTTCTACTCTGTTGAGGCCATCTCCTCTTATGAGTGACAGTGCCGACATGGAGGCCATTCGAAGTGTGTTTGCATTTGGGCTCGCGTCTCTAACGTATATACACTCCTGTTGGCTCCAAAAGACCTGGCAGCCCGCTGAGGAATTTGGGCCTCGCTTGCAACTGCCGCATTGTGTGACAAACCTGTTTGTTAATTAAAGATTTACGACGTCTCAGAGCTTTGTTAATTGCCCGTTGTACTCCTGCTTAATGTTGCCACATTAGTTTTTATGTGTGTTGTAAAGATATGTGCTTTGTTGTGTTCTCGAGCAGGCAATTTTGGTGGCCTCTTCCATTATTACATAAATAAATGAATAAATAAATAAATATTAGAAAGCACTTGTCCTCCCTATTTCATTGTGCGTAAGTTAGGTTCAGGCAGCATAGTGGTATAGTGGTTGGCAGGTCTGTTTCACAGCCTATAATCTCAGCACAGTTTGTCAGCCAATCGCAGGTTGCCTTCATGACTCAAACCGCAAGATTACAAAAATGCATTTTACAAAGTAAAGCTGGTCAATTTCTGCGTCTATTGAGCACGTTTGAAGCGGCTGGTCAGGACAGACAGCATGTTCTCCACAACAAACGGGATCTTTGTCTGCGCACATCAAAGTGTGTGTGTGTCAGGGGGGGAGCCTAAAAACTTCCACCTCCTCTCTTAAAGACTTCACTCCGCCCATTCCAGCATCCCGAGGAGATGTGAGGTGAGGGAATCCTTCCTTGTATGTTTTGCATGCTTTGTTGTGTCTCTTTGTGCTTGTTTTGCTTCCCCCCGCCATGTCCTTTGTCGGCATGGTGAACTCCACGTGCACTTTGACCCATCAGGGTTGACTTCTCTGGCATTTCGGCCTTTCTTCTTGTATTTTGCATCTACAAGGAGCCACCAATCCCTCACCTCTTGTGTAACCATGAAACACTTGCGTGACCTTTTCATCCCCCCAACAACCTGTCGTCTTCCTCCCCCAAGGTTGTCAACTTTTATGACTCTGAAGAGTTAAAGTCCTCAAATACATGGGACAAAGTACATGGCCGTGCAGGTTCCACCTATAGCTTGAGGGTATAAAGTATCGTCGGAATTTTACTTTTACCATTTCAGCGCTTTTTCGACTAATGGAAATAATTGGAATAATTGATAGTGTGGTGAATATTGTAATATACAGAAAGCTGTGAATAAAGGATTTTAACGATGGTTATTAATATTAGCCTACTACTAGTGATGGATAAAATTATCTACTAAAAAATATAGAAACTTATGGATAATAAAGAATTTGTTCATTGTGCCAAGAAGCAGTTGAGACAAAATGAGGCAAAACTACTTGGCTGTCACCAGCAGAGGCGCTGTTAATATATACAAGATTTCAGCAATGGGAAGTTGAGCTAAACTGAGATTCAACCATCCTTTTAAAAATAACACTCATGAGTCCTAAATGAGAAGCAAGTGATTAATTGATGTCACATATGAGCACCACATTCATTGCTATTAAAAATAAATAAATAAAAACCTTCTAGTACACAGTGGACAATTTATAGTTTGACATCCCTGTTCTCTATGTATTTTATGTCAACTCTATGCGTGACATATTATAGCTATGTATACTATGTTAAACCATGTGAAGCATATTAAGTTTGTCTGAGTCAAAACAATCCATCCTTAAGGTATGTGTTGGCATAACAACTGGACACCTGAGTATGTGGCCTTGTGGGTCTTGACACTTGAACAGCGGACAGTTATGGCTCTTCATTTATATAGCGCTTTTCCACCTTTAAGGCCCTCAAAGCGCTTTACATTTTGACTACCCATTCACCTACTGATGACGCAGCATCAGGAGCAATTGGGGGTTCAGTATCTTGCTCAAGGATACTTCGACGTGATCACAATGGCCTGGGATTGAACCCACAACCTCTGGGTTGGGAGACGACCACCATACCACTGAGCCACGCCGCCCCCAGTTACACATAATCGTGTAAAACTAGCCTGGAACAATACTAATATTAAATTGACGAATAATGAATATAGTTCTCATTATACATAGCATATTTACCACATACATACTTGCTAATTAAAACATCCATTAGTTTTTTTTATCACATTTATCCTCTTATGGTTGTGGGTGAGCCAGAACAATTTAAAGGTGTCATTTTTATTTAGTGTTTTTTTTTTAAGACTATAGAACAACAGAAATTATTTTCTTTTCTTTTTTTTCTGGCAAAAAGTTGGGCGATTTTGCTGATTTTTTATGCTTTTTATTGGACAGTGACCATATCCAGAATAAGGAGTCCAAGCTATGAAAGTTTAAATAGAAATGTCAGTCATGGGAATGGAATAAATCCGAACACACTTAACGTCTCTGTGAGTCATTCCAATGAAATACTGTATATTTTGTTTGCTAAGAAAGCACATAAAGCTGTGATCTATTTCAGGGAAATATTGAAATGTCTACACTCAACCCAATGTTGCTTGCGAGATGATATCCAATAATCACACCCCATTACGTTTAGTTTCTGCGCTGTTGTGCTTAACTGTGTGTAGTATATGCACGGACGCATTCATTTGGGGGCAGTCATGCATATATTTGCATGCTCAGATTTGTGTATCCAGTGCATATGTGTTTTAAAAAGAATTTAGCAGTATATGATCAATAGTGCCACGCTCTCATCCCATGCTGCGTTGGCTTTTTTCCCCCCACAAACACGTGATGAAATATTCTCATAGCAACAAATTGATATAATGACCGAGTGTGCCTTGTTATCTTCAAGCGCCATCAGATTGGCAAAGTTCTGAGGGAAAGCCAAATGTCTGGGAAATATCACTATGTTATAATATGTCATTTATCAAGTGCCGCTCATTAGCATAGCGCCTACACAGGCACGGGCAGAACTCTAAATAAAACATGTGGCCGTTTGGGGCTTGGTTCCATTTTAAAGAAGCAACGATTGGCAGCCTTTGTGACTTTGATTTTAGTACGGCCTGGGGTCTAATCCACCACTTATAGGGTATATGCAAAAATATTTGAATTGGTAGATGATTTTACCTAGGCCCACTCTCCCCAGCACATTTACAGAACTTAAAAATAATCTTTGTTGTGTGCCTGTTTTGCATAATTGCATAGCATTAGCTTCTACATGCTAGGGTAGGTCTATACTGAAATTTCATTTATCAATATTATAATTTTTCAGTTAAATTCAGAATTTACAGAGTACATACTCATATTCATCCGTTTTAGAATGTGAATAAAATCCTGCTTCTTCTGGTATGAAGATAAGAATGAAGAACAGTAGTACTTATTCTTCTAGAGGCAGTATTATTGGTAATTCTCCATAGAGGATTAAGAACACGCCTGTGAATGTTATCTCACTAAATGTGCTATTTCACCATTCAGTTTGACAACCAATTGCCTAAAGGGTTCTAAAAATGCAATTATCTATGCTAACAATTACCATGTCAATGGTATTTTCCATTATGTTAACTTTAAGCTAGCGGGCCATTCATAAGACAACACGTGTAATTTTTATTTTTATTTTTTTAATTCAGAAGACCCTTATGATGACAAATATCTTTGGAGAAGCGTTTCCCTCGCCCGGACGCGGGTCACCGGGGCCCCCCTCTGGAGCCAGGCCTGGAGGCGGGGCTCGCTGGCGAGCACCTGGTGGCCGGGCCTGCACCCATGGGGCCCGGCCGGGCACAGCCCGAAGAGGCAACGTGGGTCCCCCTTCCCACGGGCTCACCACCGGTGGGAGGGGCCAAAGGGGTCGGGTGCAGTGTAGGCTGGGTGGCAGTCAAGGGAGGAGACCTTGGCGGTCCGACCCCCGGCTACAGAAACTGGCTCTTGGGACATGGAATGTCACCTCTCTGGCAGGGAAGGAGCCCGAGCTGGTGTGCGAGGCCGAGAAGTTCCGACTAGACATAGTCGGACTCGCCTCCACACACAGCTTGGGCTCTGGTACCAGTCCTCTTGAGAGGGGTTGGACTCTCTTCCACTCTGGAGTTGCCCATGGTGTGAGGCGCAGAGCAGGTGTGGGCATACTTATTGCCCCCCGGCTCGGCGCCTGTACGTTGGGGTTTACCCCGGTGGACGAGAGGGTAGCCTCCCTCCGCCTTCGGGTGGGGGGACGGGTCCTGACTGTTGTTTGTGCATATGCACCAAACAGCAGCTTAGAGTACCCACCCTTTTTGGAGTCCTTGGAGGGTGTGCTGGAGAGCGCTCCCTCTGGGGACTCCCTCGTCCTGCTGGGGGACTTCAACGCTCACGTGGGGAATGACAGTGAGACCTGGAGGGGCGTGATTGGGAGGAACGGCCCCCCTGATCGGAACCCGAGCGGTGTTCTGTTATTGGACTTCTGTGCTCGTCACGGTTTGTCCATAACAAACACCATGTTCAAGCATAAGGGTGTCCATATGTGCACTTGGCACCAGGACACCCTAGGCCGCAGTTCGATGATCGACTTTGTAGTCGTGTCATCGGATTTGCGGCCGCATGTTTTGGACACTCGGGTGAAGAGAGGGGCGGAGCTGTCAACTGATCACCACCTGGTGGTGTGTTGGCTCCGATGGTGGGGGAAGATGCCAGTCCGACCTGGCAGACCCAAACGTATTGTGAGGGTTTGCTGGGAACGTCTGGCGGAATCCCCTGTCAGAAAGAGTTTCAATGCCCACCTCCGGCAGGGCTTCTCCCTTGTTTCGGGGGAGGCGGGGGACATTGAGTCCGAATGGGCCATGTTCCGCGCCTCCATTGTTGAGGCGGCCGATCGGCGCTGTGGCCGTAAGGTGGTTGGTGCCTGTCGTGGCGGCAATCCTCGAACCCGCTGGTGGACACCAGCGGTAAGAGATGCCGTCAAGCTGAAGAAGGAGTCCTATCGGGCCTTTTTGGCCTGTCGGACTCCGGAGGCAGCTGACGGGTACCGGATGGCCAAGCGGAACGCGGCTTCGGCGGTTGCTGAGGCAAAAACTCGGACATGGGAGGAATTCGGTGAGGCCATGGAAAACGACTTCCGGACGGCTTCGAGGAAATTCTGGTCCACCATCCGGCGTCTCAGGAGGGGAAAGCAGTGCACCGTTAACACTGTGTATAGTGGTGATGGGGTGCTGCTGACCTCGACTCGGGACGTCGTGAAGTGGTGGGGGGAATACTTCGAAGACCTCCTCAATTCCACCAACACGTCTCCTCTTGAGGAAGCAGAGTCTGGGGACTCTGGGGTGGGCTCTCCTATCTCTGGGGTCGAAGTCACTGAGGTGGTTGGAAAGCTCCTCGGTGCTTGGGCCCCGGGGGTGGATGAGATCCGCCCGGAGTTCCTAAAGACTCTGGATGTTGTGGGGCTGTCGTGGTTGACACGCCTCTACAACATCGCGTGGACATCGGGGACAGTGCCTCTGGATTGGCAGACCGGGGTGGTGGTCCCCCTTTTTAAGAAGGGGGACCGGAGGGTGTGTTCCAACTACAGAGGGATCACACTCCTCAGCCTTCCTGGTAAGGTCTATTCAGGGGTGCTGGAGAGGAGGGTCCGTCGGGAGGTCGAATCTCGGATCCAGGAGGAGCAGTGTGGTTTTCGTCCTGGCCGTGGAACAGTGGACCAGCTCTACACCCTCCGCAGGATCCTCGAGGGTGCGTGGGAGTTCGCTCAACCAGTCCACATGTGTTTTGTGGATTTGGAGAAGGCGTTCGACCGTGTCCCTCGGGGAGTTCTGTGGGGGGTGCTTCGGGAGTATGGGGTGCCGGGCCCCTTGATACGGGCTGTTCGGTCCCTGTACGACCGTTGCCAGAGTTTGGTCCGCATTGCCGGCAGTAAGTCGGATTCGTTTCCGGTGAGGGTTGGACTCCGCCAAGGTTGCCCTTTGTCACCGATTCTGTTCATAACTTTTATGGACAGAATTTCTAGGCGCAGCCGAGGCGTGGAGGGGTTCCGGTTTGGTGGCCTCAACATTGCATCTCTGCTCTTTGCAGATGATGTGGTGCTGTTGGCTTCATCAGGCCGGGGCCTTCAGCTCTCACTGGAACGGTTCGCAGCCGAGTGTGAAGCGGCTGGGATGAGGATCAGCACCTCCAAATCCGAGACCATGGTCCTCAGTCGGAAAAGGGTGGAGTGTCGTCTTCAGGTCGGGGATGAGATCCTGCCCCAAGTGGAGGAGTTCAAGTATCTTGGGGTCTTGTTCACGAGTGAGGGTAGGATGGAGCGGGAGATCGACAGGCGGATCGGTGCAGCGTCTGCAGTGATGCGGACTCTGTATCGGTCCGTCGTGGTGAAGAAAGAGCTGAGCCAAAAGGCAAAGCTCTCGATTTACCGGTCGATCTACGTTCCAACCCTCACCTATGGTCACGAGCTGTGGGTCGTGACCGAAAGAACGAGATCCCGGATACAAGCGGCCGAAATGAGTTTCCTCCGCAGGGTGTCCGGGCTCTCCCTTAGAGATAGGGTGA
Source organism: Festucalex cinctus (assembly GCF_051991245.1). Lineage (NCBI taxonomy): Eukaryota > Metazoa > Chordata > Actinopteri > Syngnathiformes > Syngnathidae > Festucalex > Festucalex cinctus. Next base: position 25,973,814 of record NC_135424.1, read on the forward strand.
GAATCTCGGTCATCCGGGAGGGACTCAGAGTCGAGCCGCTGCTCCTCCGCGTTGAGAGGAGCCAGCTGAGGTGGCTCGGGCATCTGGTTCGGATGCCTCCTGGACGCCTCCCTGGGGAGGTGTTCCGGGCATGTCCCACTGGCGGGAGACCCCGGGGACGACCCAGGACACGCTGGAGAGACTATGTCTCTCGGTTGGCCTGGGAACGCCTCGGGATCCCGCCGGAGGAGCTGGTTGAAGTGGCTGGGGAGAGGGAAGTCTGGGTTTCCCTCCTGAAGCTGCTGCCCCCGCGACCCGACCCCGGATAAGCGGAAGAAGATGGATGGATGGATGGATTTTTTTTAATTGTTTTGTGTATATTGTGACAGTAAACTTCAAGTGAGAGTGGCATTAAACAGATTGATCTTTGTTGATTAATTGTTGATTATTTGCCAAATTACTGCTTCTTGTAAAATGAGTTGTAGTTTACTGTCACCATAGATTGTGTTGTCATGTCAAAAAAAAATAAAAAATCGGCCGAATGATGGCTATCTTCTAAAACTCCTGGATCACTCATATCTCGAGGTGCAACACAATAAGGTAGGCTTTCCGATTCAAATGCAGTTTGGTCAACAAATATCCTAACTTTCACTGCTGTAGTCTTTCGTATGGGTGTCGATAGTCTGCTTTCAAACTACTGCTGACTGCCAAACAAATCAAGAAACAAAAAAGGCATTTCCCATCTTTTGAGGATCGTGAACACTAATGCTAAAACCAATGCTAGCATGTAAGAGGCTTTTCTTAACTGCCTTTATAAAGCGCCTTCATCTGTTACCAAAACTCAAAATCTAGAAATCATACTAGAATGGTGGGCCCTAATGCTATAGCTGTAACATATTTTGCACTAAAATTATCGTATTGGCTTATTTTTAGCAATATTAATATCAGTGTCATCAAGGCATATGGTGTAAAAAGTGTAATGCTTTATTTTGTTTGACAAGTACCGTATTTTTTTCTGTAATTAAGTGAAATTAATGTGCTAAAATCCTGCCAATAATTATAAACACCATACCACCATTCCTCCTGTAATCTAGCGCACCCCCTGTAGTGTGCACCAGTCCCTGCAGGAGAACAATCCAACCCTGGCTCATGCCCCTCCTTGGCGCGGTTGCTCGATTGCGTTTATGATCCGTCCTGAATAGCCACAGCGCTACCACAACGGTAGCGGGGCTACATTAATTAGGAGGTGACTGCGTACTCCATTTTTCCTTGTCACATTGAGCGCGGTCCCAGGTGACAGCAAGGGAGAAGGTGGCGCAGTCCAGATGAAGCGCACCCACCCCTGCATCCAGCAAAGCGAAATAATGAGTTTCCGTCCCCCTTTAGCCACCGCATGCGCCGTGATATACAACTCGCAATTAAGCATGGCTTGCTGATCCAGTGATTAATGCCTCTTGTGGCGCTCGTGAGGGGACTGAGTGCGAGACTAGTGGACTGGCTCAGTCCGCCTGTTTATATTCCCATCATGGCCGCGCCGCTCAAGCCCTTCCTCCAACCCGCGCTACCGCTCACACACTTATTCTTTTCCTCCCTCTTAACCGCTCGCCATTACCGGGAAGATGGAGAGGACTATTTGCAATTCAGTAACCTTTATGACAGTGCACTCTTTAATCAGAGGCCCATATTTCCTTGCTAGTGCAACACACTCACAGCAACACACATCAAGTGGAGGGTGGAGGCCCATGAAATACCCGGCCCGGGCCAGTTGGAGAAAGTGGCTTATCTGATTTACAATCCTCCGCCGCGGGTTCATTTGTTGTTGTTGAAGGCTTTTAATTTTTACGGCGGGACAGCACTAAGTAAATTGTGCCTTGTTTAAGAGGACGGGGCTTTTTTTTTTTTAAGAGGGTGCTAGAGGGAGGTGTTGAGGATTCAGACAATTATCGAATCGTTAGAATGGAATATACAACGTCCGCGTGGCTATTTGTTGGATGCCATTTGCGGTTGCGAAGGACATACTACATGGCGATGAAGCAAATAAAACCTCTCGTATTGATCTAACGTTAGGGTGATGATTGCGAGCGTATTTTTAGTGGTATGTAGTTAATTACGCTTCAATAATGCCATAATGTGGTGATTTGCTCAGCGTTTTTACCGGAAAATGGACAAACTGTTCAGCTGGATACAAAATTTAGTATGGGTCTCAAATGGGATGTTTTTTTTTTTTTTTATATAACAATGTTGTCATTATCGTTGTCGTGAAGTGCAGTAATGGCAGAGCACGGCACTCCAGTATATTTCGTACTTATCATGCCTCTCTAGCAAAAGTGGACTTTTACTGAGTTATATGAATGTCAAATGCCAAACTCACATATATTGATTTTTTTAGGTCATTGTCTTTTACCTTTGAAATGATTGAAACAGAATACTATATGTAAATTGCTTTAAATCACTACTAGATTAACAAATAGCTTTCTGACCGAATCGTTGACTCGATGGATAGAGAATTTATATATATATATATATATATATATATATATATATATATATATATATATATATATATATATATATATATATATATATATATATATATATATATATAGATGCATATAAACGTTTGTATTAACTTTTCATTCACAGAATAGAATAGAATAGAATAGAATAGAATATGCATTCATCAGTCCTTTACATTTGCAAAGTAGAGTAGCAGCACACAAGAATAACGAGAAAAGTATGTATCATGGTTAATCGGTCATGCTCCTATTTTTGTACAGAAGTCTTTATATAATGTTTTACAGTATACTTACTTCCTCTGATACTCTCACATGTGGGAAAGGAGAGCTTCATTCACTGATGAACAATAAAACACGAAGGAAAAAAAACAGTCACGCCTAAGCACTCACATGCCACCCGCCAGTCTCCGCCTCTTAAGGGCACATCTATGTACACAGACGCTACAATATGTAGCAATATGCAGCACATAGTTATGTATTTTAGATGGTTGTCTTTTGTGTTCAAATAACTTTACAGGGTATTAAAAATGCATTTTAATAAACTTGGTTCATTGTTTGTGACAAATACATCTCTAGTAAATATGCATATATAAATGGCAAAAGTGTACTTAATACACAATGAAGAGCAGCAAAAAAATTTATGTACAATTTGTGAATAGTGTAATATAAGTGGTTGAATAATAGAATAATATACTGTATACTAGACTAAATGCAATTTCTGGAGAAATTGTGTGGGAATGCTGAAAGCTGAATGCTAATGGCTAAATGCTAAGATTTGAATGCTTGTGGAATGCTTATGAAGTAAATTAAGAGATAAATTATGAAATTCTAACCTCCTGGTTACCGGACAATGCGCTTTACCAACTGTGCCCCCGAGCAGTATCAGACACCTGGTAATGATGATAAGTTATATGTATGGAAGTGGGCATGGAAAGTGATACTGAAAAAAAAGTTCAATGTCTGTCACATTGAAAATTAATGGGTAAAAGTTTATATTAAACGTTAAATTGTGCAATTACTGTAAGTAATGTGGAATCAGACTATATACCCCGGGAGGTGTGAATTTTTTGAAGCTAGTTGAAATGTGAACAATGTACGTAAATTGGAAGTATTAAGTGGGAGTTGTTACGCGGCAAAAAAAAAGTGTGGAGAATAAAAATCACAATAACATATGTGGGAATGCTTCAGCATTCCACAATAATACATATTGTTCTTTAAACAGCAAACTGGTTAAGTGAATCAACAGCGCCTCTGCTGGCTGCATCCGAGTGGTCCTTAAACACCCTTAATCAACAATTACATGGAATCAGTTTTGCCCATCCCTAATCAAAATATCATTCATTTTAATGTGATTAATACAAACACAGATTTGCATTGATTCAATTTGACCCTGACAAATAGCGCAGTACCCAAATGTTTCCCTCCAACAAATGATCAGGGTTGTTTTGCTATTGTTTGACTGAAATGTGTTCACTTTGCAGTCCTGGCCTTTTTTTTGGAAGTAATGAAGGCTCTATATTCGCTGCGTCCTCCAGAGCCCTATTGAGCTGAATGAGCGACACTCATCCTGCAGAACACAAGGGCAATCCCACCCCCCTTTCTCCCACTACCACTTCCTCTTAGCTGGATCATTTCCCTTCACACCCAGACGGCCTTTGTAGTGGCAGCATCATTCTCCTCCTCACTTTCACCCTCCCTTCATCTTTCCTCTCCTCCTCTTTCACTCCAACTTTCATAAGCTCACTAAAGCATGGCCTTCAATTCCCTTGTTCTACTGTTTTCACTTAAGATCAGGAGTGATGAGCAAAAGGTTTCTGGCTCAATCCTTGAGCAAAGGCTTGGCGTGACAGGGATTATTATTTATTTGTCATCTTGGATGTAATAAGCTGTAGGTACAGACTGGAGAGCCGGTGATTTATTGCTCTGTCGAGCGCCAGTAGCAGTCCGGCCGCTGGGGCGTGCAGGATGAATACCGACCTGTCACTCCCGTCCATCCGTCTCCGCGTGCCCGCCGCCCTCGCAACGCCGCCCCATTTCATGCCAGAATACATAAACAATCTTTCATTACTCGGAAGGCTTTTTTTTTCATATTTGCTCTTCACAGGACACAAAGTTTGAATTTATTCATGGATTTCTTTTTCGTATCCACCCTCTCTCCGTGTTCCTCCTTGTACTCCACTTTTGTTTCCTTGTGTTTGGTCTTCACACTTTTCAGTGGATTTAGTCAGATAGAAAATACTATGCAGTTACTGCTAGATTTTTTTTAATGCCTCACATACAATGGAAATATGATTTTATGGTGCAGATCATTGATCACAGTTTTTAAAACTTGAATCACATTTGATTTTTTTGTCAGAATGCATTCCACACTGGCTTTTTATTTTGTATTTTTTTTTTTTTTTTTTTAAATATATTGAAATATATTTGACTGAAATGTTGCTGTCACGCCGCCACCGGCGTGACGGCCCATGCTTTTATTTTCATAGTCATGTTTCCTGTTTTATTTTGATATTCTGATTCCCTTCTCACCCCAGGTCACTTGCCCTTCCTGCCGCTCCCTAATTACCGGTTCCCTCCCATGATTATCACCACCTGTCACCAATCAACCCAGACAATAAAAGCCACCTGCATTCTCCCCTCAGTGCCGAAGTGTCACATCTCAGTGCATGGAAGCGTCCTCACAGCCCTCGTACCACAGTCCTTGTTTTATGCGTTGCTTTGCTTTGCTTTGCTTTGCTTTGCTTTGCTTTGCTTTGCTTTGCTTTGCTTTGCTTTGCTTTGCTTTGCCTTGCCTTGTCTTGCGCCCTTAGTTTGCCCCTTGTTTTCCTCCCTAGTGGAGCGCTTTCTGTTGTCCCTGTTTTTGAGTGCCCTTTTTGTATCTCCAGTTTGGAGCTCTTTTTGTTCAGCCTTTTTTCCCTCTTTAAGAGGCGATTTGATTTTCCAGTCATTAAAGCTGCAGCCTTGTTGGCCAACTTTATACCTGCGTCTGAGTCCTACCTCCTCTCGTCGTGTCAGTTGCTGCGTGTTATTTAATGTAGAATATCATACCTTTGAGTTTTGTAAGCATCAATTCACTATTTGGTTCATAAATTATCCATCCATCCATCCATTTTCTTGACCGCTTATTCCTCACAAGGGTTGCGGGGGGTGCTGGCGCCTATCTCAGCTGGCTCTGGGCAGTAGGCAGGAGACACCCTGGACTGGTTGCCAGCCAATCGCAGGGCACACAGAGACGAACAACCACCCACACTCACACGCACACCCAGGGACAATTCGGAGCGCCCAATTAACCTGCCATGCATGTCTTTGGAATGTGGGAGGAGACCGGAGTACCCGGAAAAGACCCACGCAGGCACGGGGAGAACATGCAAACTCCACCCAGGAAGGCCGGAGCCTGGACTCGAACCGGAGTCCTCAGAACTGTGAGGCGGACGTGCTAACCAATCTATCACCGTGCCGCCCCGGTTCAAAAATTATTTTCTTTCAATAGCTTTTAAAGAACTGTGAATCTGTTCGTAATTATGTTTAAATGTTGTCAGTATATGTTTTAAATGCTTTTCAGTTTTGGTTATATGGAACACATTGAGTTGGCTTAAGTATGAAATGTGCAATATAAATATAGCTGCCTTGCCTTGTCTATACTATCTGCTGTGCCTTCGACATGGAACTCAACTCAGCTTTATTTATAAAGCTTTTTATGAACAGGCATTGCTGTATACAAAGTGCTATACATGAAACATAGATCGGTTGTGCAGTAAAGAATAAGGTAACAAAACAAGAACAAAGCAAACATTTTGAAGTGCGTATACATTTTTTTTTTTTTTTTTTTTAACACAAGTAGTACACATGCTTCAAATTTGCTAGCAAATAGGAATATTTATTTATTTATTTATTTATTTATTTATTTGTTTGTTTTTAAATTTTACATTTATTCAGTCCGGTAAAAAAAAAAAAGAGAACTATCTTTCATTTACAAACATGACGTGGACCAAATATCCCAAATTACCCCAAAATGGTCCCTTCAAACCATAATGGCAGTCTTCCTGTATCTTTCTGACATGGCTTCATTCTTTTGGGACCATTCATCACATACATTACTACCAAAGTAAACATGGCTTTGGGGAATGAATTTCTAAAATATTCTGCAGTCCACTAGCAAGGCAATTTTGTTACTGATTTGGTTTATTACATTTATAACATAGCTCTGTTGTACATTATTTGCAAATGTACATGATATGTGATATACAATTGGAGGATGTCCAATACATCAAATCCCCTCATTTAAACCCCCAACAACCAACCCCCTGATCAATTTAAACAGCCATGTGATATTCTCTTCAGACAAACCAAATTGTATATGGTTTGTTTAATCCAATCACATCCCACTTTAAATGTCTCTCCTGTGAGGTTATTTATAAACCTGATAAACAGGCGGAAGTGAAGCCGTAGAAAAAACACGACCTTAATAGATTGTCTTTGCTTGTCCTCGTCGTTCCCTGTCGATACGCATTTTCATTTCCTCGTACCTTAAGCGCTCTCCGCGGGCACCGATTGGCTAATGCGGTGCTTGCTTTGTAAACAGGGCCCTCGTTTATTAGGCACCTTTATCTTTGAACAGGCGCTACGAAACCACAGCAGCTAGTCAGAGGACAGGGGATGATTAAGAGCTATTAATTTTGGCGAGCTGGTAAATAAACTGACCTGCTTCCAGTGTCCTCTGAAAGACTGTGGACACTCCCCACTCAGCCACACAGAGCTTTTGTGTGTGTATGCGTGTGTGTTATCAGCATGGTGAATGGTGACTTTTAGTTAGAGGACGTCCTGTAGGTGGTGATGGCTCACACAGGCAATGAGCTGAGAATACTCATTTGGGCCCTGAATAAGGCGCTGACAGTCGCCATTTATTCCCCGATCATTGTATGGCGTCCAGACAGCTTACTGCTGTCTAATTAGTGCCGACGGATTGGAAACGGCGCCGGGAATGAGGCTTGCTTGCTTGCTTTGTCTTAGTGTGAATCACAACTATTCTCAGTCCACTCCTCACTTTTTCTACTGTGGGATGGTTATCTTTTCAAAGGAATGAAAACCAGTTGTCTTGTCTCTTGTGTCCTTTTTTAGCTGTACATGCTAGCAAGAGATGACAGCATGGTAAATGAGTGGTTAGCATGTCTGTCTCACAGTCAGGAAATCCAGGTTTGAACCTGAATCTCATGGATGTGAGGCACCCTAATTTTGCCATGCTACAATGTGATCTATATGGATTTGTGTTACTTGTTGCACTGTTGTGAAAGTCCTAAATCAGGGGTCTCAACCTCGGGAAACCTGATTTTTTCTTTTTTGAAATTAATAACCGGGACACTACAATTTTGATGAAAATCAATTACAAAATACATTCTCATAAGGAACTATTTATAACAAATGTAATTGCTAGTCAATCTGGTAACAGCTGGTTGTTATTTAGCAAATAATATCTTCGAAGTCAATGTACTCACCATTATTCAACCAGCTATTGGAGGCTGGCTGTGCCGTTTACCTAGTACCTGTGACACATTGTAGCATTGGAAACATGCCGGCAGAATTCTCAGCTTGTGTTGGGCCTGACGGGCGACCGCGGCATTAGGCTAGTAGGACTACATTTCCCATGATTCTCAGACACGGAAGCAGGAAGTGCTTCCAGTTCCGGTGTGATGAAAACACGCCTGTTAGTGATTAGATGTAGTTAGGATTAGTCGTATGAATCGCTGTAACAACTGTGTGAATAACCATACAGTACACATGGCATAAACAATTGATTTGCTTGTCTGAACTAAAAAAAAAAAACGAGACGCTGGGACGAGACCTGGGGGACAGTTAGACAAAACAATGATGCTGTTGAAATCCTCCGGGACTCGGGACACAAGGCTCAGAATTGGGACTATCGCAGTAATTTGGGACTATCCCGATTTTGTTAGGTTACTCGTCTGAAAAGCTAACTATAGCTCCAATGCACTTTTGTTCATTTTAATGTATGTGTCAATTCCTCAAAAATAAGAACTGGGGGTAAAGAGTCCAACTAGGTTTGAGTGTATACACGGGCACTACCATATCATTTGCCTGACATTCCACAATGTGAACCACTACTACTACCACAGCCCTGCAGCTTGCACTTTTTTCCTTCTTGTTTTTCTGCTCTTATCTCGTGAGTTTTTTTGTTTTTTTTGTCTTTTGTCAGCCTCTCCTCGGCTAGATTGGATGTTCAGGTCAATAAGGTCCACATCACTGTTGCTGCTGCTGTTGCTTGCAAAGCTCCAAACCACCACTGACACGCAGCTGATCAAGCCTTAATTGAGTAGACATTTTCTCCCCGTGATTTCTATCGATGCGCGGCAGAGGAAAAAACAAAGTGAGTCTCTATCGTGCCGGACTCCTGGGAGTCAACAACTCGTGTGTTTAACCTCTCTGCTGTCTAATTCTACTCTCAGCTGTCCGTGTATTCCTTCCGATGCTTCCTTTTGAAGCACTCCTTGCTTGGCGTGCACTTTCTGTCGAAGCTAAGCCGAGCTGAGATGCGGTGAGCACACCATGCTAGGTGGGTTGCAGCATTAGTGTTTTCGGCTTGCCGGTGCAATAGAGGCCGACATGCATCAGGGCTTCTGTCAGCGGCTCAACAGCGATGCGGATGGGAGGTGAAAAGCTCCACGGTGGCGAGGCTCTGAAGCAGCGACGCCTTTAGCGCGTACACTCTCTACCTTTCCACCTTTGTTAGCGCAGCAGTCAGAATGGATCACGGGGCTGTGACAAAGTGCCGGGATTGATGGATGGACAGAGCCACAGAGTGGATGAGAGGATGGATGAGGGCGCAGGAGGGAGTTTAACACGGCAAACAAAGAGAGACAGAGAGGAACGACCCGCGTCGGCCGCGCAGCAATTTAGCCCTCCACTCTGCTAGCTGCGGCCCTGCTACCTGTGAGAATCAAGTACCCTTGTACAATACACAAAAGGACATATTAGGACACTTTTCCCCTCCGTATTCAAGTTTTCTCATGGTCTATCAGTTCAACAGTGCACTAGAGTTCGGCCCACAGTCTACCAGGGGGTTTCTCACGGTCCGACACGTTTTTTTCACATTCTCTCGAGGCTTTTTATGCCTGAAATGTGGATGAGTGGGTGGCTTTGGAAGCACATTTGTGGCCACGGCAGGCATGAAGAAAGCTTATCTGCCGGGCCTGGCTTTGTACCCAGAACACATGCAGCATCTCAGACAGTAGTAGAAGACAACATATACTGTATCACACTGGGCACATGGAGATTGTACATGACGAGACAGCTATCATATATCCTAGCTTGCCATAAGAACTGTGATCAAATGTGGCAAAATTTGCACCAAAAGAGTCAGTACATTGGAAAACATGGAAGAACTATTAGTGGTGTCAAATTTAGTACGTTAATTTTGAGTTTTCGACTTGTCTCATGTTGATCACGTTTTGGCTATGTTGGCCCAAAATGTAGCCTAATAAGAAATTATGATAATGAGGCGGCTCCTGTTTTGTAGTAAAAAAAATAAAATAAAATACGCCCATTCAGGATTAATTTGAGTTAATAATTTTTGTCAAAAATCCAACAAAATTTGTGCTCTCTCATTACCGGCCATACCTGTACTGCATTACTTGTCAGCGGTGTCGGGGCAGCCTGCTCAGATTAAGACTAATGCCGATGGCCCCAGGAACTGCGATTAGAATCACACTCATTACTCAGGGCCCGGTGACGGAAGCAATTTAAAGTCCCCATCTTTACAGTACATGAGGCAGGGCAAGCCCCTGCTGTCAGGGGATGGAAGACACCACCCTCCCTACACACACGCACGTACACGCACACATCAACATGGAGTAATACTACCACACTTGTCCAGCAAGGACACCTGAAGGCCGGGGCCTCATGTGACTTAATTGACTGTCTGGCTTTTCCTCATGGCTTTTAATTTATTTAAACGAAAGACGAAGGCATATTGCTTCCATTTGCATGGTGCTCCAAAGCTCTGCGCTGGTAGGAATCTTGGCGGAGTGCATGTGTCATGACCCTGCACCTTAGCCAGCCAATATGTGCCGATCAAATGTCATTGGGATTGATTCAGAGCATGAGCTATGTGCTGTGTTTGTCAATGTTGTGTCGGTGTCAGTGACAGACGTGTGTCTATCTTCACCATGTCTTTTTTTCATCATCATGTGCTAAGAGGGGAAAAAAATGAAGTAAAATGTATTCACTGTCTAATACACTTGCTTGATGATTGGAGTAGTTTCCAGCTGATCAGTGTGTCCCTCAGTGACACTTGTCCAGAGGAATGCCAGTCAGGGTCAGCTGTAGGGTGGCTGTCGCTCAATAATGAATGATGAAGCCATCAATTAGCACCTGTTCCCATGGCAACGCTATCTCCCTAATGATAGCACTGCACTTTCTTCTCCCTCTGTCAGTCTGGAAGACATCTGCTGTGTAATACCGCTGACAGTGTTGGGTTTTGCTGTTAAGACCAAACTAATTTAGATCAACACCAAATGTACACATTTATAAATATTCACCAACTGCATATGTGTGGATGTTATTATTTTTCATACATTATTCACTGAGGAGGTCAAGAAAATGTCAAATTGTCAGTTTGGTATGTAATTAATGGTAAGGAGAAATGAATGGCAAGAATTGACCTTTTTCTAGATTCACAGTAAACCAAAATGAGAAATGGGTCCTTATTGGCCCGCACCAAAAAATAAACAAAACAATGTAATTCACTGACGTCGAGCCGAAACTTCCTAAGTTACAATTTGGTAAATTTCATCTTTAGGTCAGTCCGTACGTGTGAGTTTTAGTCTTTACGAATTACTGATCAAACTAAAGTGTTGAAAATGGCTTTCTCTCTTGATGATTGAACAATTATGTCGTTTTTGGGGTCTCCTGAAAAGTGATTATTTTGGAGGTACTGTACAAGGATTTGACCTGACGTCAGCTAATTGTAAAATAGTATTTCCACCGTTTCATATCTGGTGGAGAGTTTCTCACAAGTTTATATTGTTCATATATATATACACATATTTATTTTGTTTTATGTTGTGTGATTTTCACAGTTGCAGCCACAGAAAAGTTTCCGAATTGGCCTCCTTACTCGTCTTAGCTTTGAAGTAAGCAAAAAAATAAATAAATTAAAAAAAAAAAATTGAATGATACTCAAGACAACATAACTTAGGTCTTGCTTAGGTTCATAAATCCCATTTTAAAATCTATGAAATCTATGACACAAGATCCAAGATAGTAATGCTGATATTTGACTAATACAGTACTTTCATTTTCTATTTTTGGGTTCGTCGTTTATACTTGCTTGTCTCCATGTTATCTTCATCATCATTATTGACAACAACAGCACAAAGCAGGTGATTGCCGTGACGCAAGCAGCTTTTTTACCCGCTATAAGGGTGAGACAAGTACAAATGACACCTGCCTGCTCTGCCTGTATAATAGAGAATGGCGTTGACTGATTGATATTGTAATTCTGGCGGTGAAGTAATGTTTTACAGCATGCCTAAAGACAGTGGTAGATGGCCCTCCCTGCCGAGCACCTTTCTTCTTTATGGATCTGCCAAGCGCTGAGGACTGGTTAAATGCTGTCAATCATTGATTTTGCCTTCTGACAGCAGAGTGATAGCTGCCGTGATTGAAGGAGTCTGGCTTTTGTCTTTGTCTCCTATGCTACAAAAAAAAAAAAAAAAATCTCCTTCTTTTACCACTCCCCCCACCTGCTTTTCTCCCCACTCTCGCCTTTTTCAGCAAATGGGCATCAACGGGCCATGAAATAATCAATGCTGATGATCCATCTTGGAGCATGTCGATATGTTAATGAGCACGCCTCATCGTTATTGCCGCCAGGTCATAAATCACTGCCTCTTAGCAGAATGCACAGCAGCTGGTGCAGCAAACCGCGGGCCAGGAGTAAAACACTGTCTTTTAACGATTAATGTCCAAACATTCTGCTGCCCAGCGCCTTGATTGTTTTCACATGCCAAAAAAGTGCGACGGATTGTAAATCAATAAAACAATAAGACAAAGTGTTTTAATAAAGGGAGCAGTTGTGAGTAAATCATTGCAGTTCCCGAATAAGGAATAATTGGATACCTGCTGCTATGCGCAAGCGCAAGTCTTTTTTTTGTTGTTGTTGTTGTTTAGGTTACAAATGCTTTTGTCGCTGTGTGCTCAGACGATCGAGTACTCGTGTTCAGCCTTTCAAAATATACGTATCTGTATGTAAATATGTATACGGTACATATTTTAAGTAATATAATGAAAAAATATATTAGCCAAGTATAGTAACATTATGGAATTGCATTCGCAATCATCTAAGGTGAAGTTCCGACTGTAGCCTCCCGAGCTAAGACAGGGAAACAGGCTAAGCTAACAACAGGATAATCTAACATGTTAAGTTTAGCCAACAAATCATAACAATGGAGAACAAGGGGCTCCCATGTTTACTTATCTGCATCTGTTGATAACTTTTCTACAAGATGATACTACGGGATGCTGAAGCAAAGTGGAGTCAGTGGCGTATAATACTGCATTATCCTGACCGATTGCACAGCAAGAGGCTAAACTAGCATTAGCATGTGATTATTTGTGCTAATCTTTTGTTGCTGGTTGAAATTGTCTACTGGAATGTTCGTTTGTCTTTAGTACACAACAGCAATAGTAAACAGTTTTATGGTATATATATACTTTCCCCCCAACTCAGAATTGTAGAACTTTTGGGGCGTCAGAACTTGAAGGTATCAACAACTGTGTTATGATGTGGTAAACAGTGAAAACAACAAGCAATATTTGCTTACTCTCCTTGTTTTCATCTTCAAACATTCAAGTGCAGTGTGCGACCCTCCCTTCGGTTTCCAGAACCAAATAGCATGTGCACGCAGTGGACACTCCAATTATTCACAGGCACCGAATTGACTTCAGCCTCTTGACAGCTCGAATTCCTGTGGCCTAAATCACGCTGGCAATAAAGCACAGCTCTGCATTTTTTCTCCCTGGCTGCTAAGTATTATCATGATGAATCTGCTGCTCGGGCGTGTGCTCGCTCGAGGCGGACGCGGCAGCAGTTGTTTAAGTTTTCCAAAATAAATAGAGAATAATTCAACAGAGACAGATATAGCAGAGAGGAGTCTGGGAAATGGCAGAGTTTGACTTGTGGAAGTTGCCTTTCTAAATTGTTTTTGTTACTCAGATAAGGAACATTAACTCCAGATGTCAAGCTGAGTAAATAATGTATCAGTCCGCTTCAATGAGGAAAATGGAGATTTCTTTTGAACCGTCATCTATCAATATCTGCACTCTTCCTACACATCTACATGTGCTAACCACCCAGCCGTGTCAAATTTGATCAGTTTTCCTCTACGTCTTACCGTTTGGGAACAGATGGGCCCTGTGCGTCAATGTGTTAACGTATTGCCCTACAACATACACAATCATTTAATGAGACCCGGCTGCCATTTATTGTTACTTAAAGAGAAGGCTTGCAGCCGCTTTATTCACATGAGTGGTCATAACTTTAGGCTAACCAAGCAAGGTAATCATGCTGATTCCATATTTCCATATTATGTATAAAGAAATCAATTTGCCTATTGAGTTGGTTGTCTGTTGAGCTATGTATCAAGCTAGTGTACCATATTGAGCTAGCACTCTATCGACCTCACGATCTAACAGTCAAACCTAGCCTTCCCTTACTGAGCGAGTTGGTATCCTTATTCAGATCCTTATTCTATCCTTATTGCTATCCTTATGTCCTTATTCCACTTTTCCATCGTTCCCGCATACCGGGTACCACACCAGACCACATCTCACGCAACCACACCACAACGCAACCGCTGGGTTTCCATTACAACTGGCGCACGGCGGCAAGGGGGCGGCATTTAAACCATCCGAGCCAAGCCTGCACTCCGGCATCGCGTGCGGATCTGAGATAACATTTCACGAGTGGACAGTCGCATCAACATTGAACCCTATTTACAATTTAATATGGACCACCATGGATGAAATATTGCGATTCACGACCGGCTCGCGAAGCTATTTCTGAATGGAGAGCTCTCATTCAAGTGAATAGGAACACACGACCAGCGCGAGTTGGCACTCGCGATATTCTTTAAAACCACAAACATTGCAAATCCATCCACAAGTACATTTTAAATTATACATATAGTTCAGCGTTGTTGTAAAACATGATTATATTTATTGTATATACTGTATTTTTAGGACTTTGGCGTTGACCGGCGGACGCCTCTTCCTCTTCTCGCTTAAAACAAGGAAATGGACGTGTGCCACGGCACTGTTTGCGGCGTTGCTGTCGGCCAATCAGACGACAGGAGACGACACGGCCCCGCTAGTCCCCCAACGACCGGCTCAGCAGAACCACCGCCGAAAGGGTTCTAAACAGCGGTTACAACTGAACGGCTCGGCCCCTAAAAAGTCCCGTGGAGACACTAACATCCGGGGACAAAAATTGCCACTTAGGTGTGGAACCGGTACGGTGGAAAAGCGCCAATAGTTATCCATGTATTGGGCTAGCATTCCACCTATTGAGCTAGCTATGTAGCTCTTGCGTTAGCTAGCTACTTACCAAGGTATCTATCTGTCAAGCTAGCTATTGTGCTAGTCTTCAAGCTAGATCGTGATCGTGCTAGCTATCTAGATATTGTGCAGGCTATCTAGGTCCTAAGGTAGCTATCCATCTTTTGTTGTAGCGAAAAAGGTAGGTATTTGATGAGCTAGGTACCCGCCTACCTATCAAGCACGCTATCTTTCTAGCCACCCGATTGCATGGGCTCAGTGACCTATTTATTTTCTAAACCAGTTTCAACGTAGTGTGTCATTTAAGTATTTTGATATTCCCAGTTACACGTGCTTGGGGGGACCTGGGAATAACTGTTGATAGGGATAATCAGCAAGGAGTGAAAAAATATTTCACACCCTCTCTTGCCAGGAGAGCAGAGACTGGTCCACCGCAACACGTTCGTCTCCATTAATTCTTAGCTATACTTGCACAAGCATTGAGAATTAGCGTGAATCCACCACACTTGTGGCTTTTAAATACATGCTAATTAGGCTGTGTAAGCTAAACCTGGAGACAGAGCTGTTTTACTAGTATTGCGAGCATTAGTGCACATGCACAATATCACACGTACTTTCGCAAACATTACACCTGATAATTACACTTTTACTTTAACTATCAGTTAGGGGTGTCATACTGGCTCAGTGCCTCTTTTAAGATAATTACAACTCCTTTGTTTTTTGACGTCGTGTATGTGGTCTGGCATTTTATGCTCGTATTGAACTCTTGCACTTGCATGCAAATAGACAAAAAGAATGTCGCCTGTAAATGTCTCATGTTTTAACTGCACACCACATGTCACATTATGCAGTATAGTTTGAAGGGGGAGCAAAAATACTATGTACGTTGAAATAAAGATACCAGTACTTGTGGGGGAAAAAAAAAAAAGAACTTAAAATTAGGGAAAATTAGAAGTGCTGATTATTTTCCTTTACTAAAGTAAAAAAAAAACAAAAAAAAACAGACTAATAATCTCAAGTACAAATGTAAAGAGTACAAATTAATTTTGACTGTTCGTGCTCATGTTGAAAAGATAAAACAAGTATTGAACACTCATATTAGGTGATGGTAACACTGAAAAAATAAACATTATCTGTAGGCCTTTGGTTTTTTTTTCCAAAGTGGATTTATGAAGAATTTTTGGTCACCAGAATTTTTTAGGTTGGCACAAAAGTACATATTTACCACAAATCATTGGAGTTGAAAACATCAGACAGTTTTCTTAAATAAGGCTAGAAATGGTATCTTGCTTTTCTGAATCTGTTGCGTCATCAGCATGAATGTTCCCTGGTTCATTTTCTTCCATTTTGCTGCTATGTTCAATCGTCGATATCTCAATCAGTTGATCAAATAAAATCTCAACTGCGATTGACTTTACCGCTCTATTTTGTATGTTGTCTTGACATTTGTGGGGGTTGAAAAAAAAAATCCAAATAGGCTGGTGTTTTGGAAAATTAAAGGACAAGAGTGTACATATGTTTTAAAATGTGGGAAGCGAAAAAAGTTGTCACAAAAGTAAATACTCAAATACTGACTACTGAAAAATCTGCGTAGGTAAAGTAATGAACTATCTATACTTAATTACTTCCCATCCCTGACATTTTTGCACATCAGCAGTGTGTGTCAGCGTCATGGCATCCTCCTTGGGCTGTAACATAAAACTTTTGCGGCTTTGGGCACAGCTCGCTTTTCAGTCATCGGGCGGGCGCGTCATTGGGTCATGTTAAAACACACAGCAAAGCAGTTGGGGCCCCTGCGGCTCGTTAGTACCGCTACTTCTGCCAATGATGACACTCTTCTTAGGGTTTGATTTACACTCTTATTGACAGCCATGATTATTATGAGGCAATGAGGGCAATGATTGCGGCTTCAAACCGCCCAATGTTGTGAGAAGGAACGTAGCTCTGGTGCTTTTATACAGTGCCAATAAAAATATATCAATTGTATACTGTCCAGACCTAACTGTAAGTTATCCTGTAATACAGACACCAAGCTGGGTTGCCGTTCGATGTCGCTAGCTAACGCTGTGTTAGCGTTCGCTGGGACCTCCTTCTTCCATTCAACTTAATTGTGCCTATTCTCTACTGTTTCTCGTGCTTCCACATTATTATTTTCCCTTTGCACTTTGAGTTTTATTCTGCAGTCTCTTCCGAGTTTGAGTTATAGCTTCAGGTTTTTTTCAAATTCCTTATTTGTTTGTTGCCCGGGAGTTCCTCCCGTTTGCTACGTATCGTCTCGCTGGCATACAGGAAGTCCCCATGTATCAATTAGGGTTAAAACTACATTGTTTACATTACGCTGTGTAGGTGGTGAATGTTGTAGTAATGATGTCAACCTACACTTAAGTTTACCCTTTTTTGTCTTGGGTCCATTCCTTGTTTTTAAATTTTGTTGCTAATACGCAATAATTCCAACAAAGCTCCTGAAGCTACACTTTTGTCTTTCTGTCTATATGAGATTGTTCTTCCTCAGGCACAGTGGTTTCTCAAAAAATAAATTCTGCAAACTCCTTTATTGCCCAGCTTCTTAGCAAGTAGTCTGATTTTAAAAAAAATATTTATTTATTTATTTTTGAAACATTTGTAAGTAGATATTCCTTAAAACATTCTACAGTCATAATTTTCAACCAACATTTTTTCAAACACCCAGGTATTTTTTATTGATGTGTATCATCACAAGAACCATATGAAATACATTTTTTTTTTTTTTTTTTTTTTTACTTTTATTCTTTAGTTTTTCATTTTTGGTCAGAAATAGTTATTTTGAGAATATTTTTGTTAAATACATTATTATTATTATTAGGTTGTTTTTTTTACCTGCACATTAATGCAAAAATCTAATTACAGTACTACAGTATTAGTTTTTTTTTTTTTCTTTTTCTTTTTTAACCTGCACATTAATGCAAAAATCTATTTACAGTACTGAACAAAGTAAACTTTTTTCAAATGCATGTATTTGGAAATTTCTTAATTTCTCGGTGAATATTGCTTGAATTGCAGCATAAAAAATTGGGTAAAATGCGGAGTTGGGTATCTATTTGACAAAATTCCTCAATATAGAAAGTTAAGAATTGAATCAACATTGCCTCTGCTGGTTGTAGTCAAATCACTGACTCATATTTTGCCTCACCCGCGTCAAACCACAATTTATTAAAAAATAATTCCACACAATTGACACAATTAATTATTATTGCCTTGCGTAGTATATTTGGAGGTGTGCAATTAGGTGCAGATGCATTTGAAGGTAGATGACCCTCAGGTGAGGTGTGTACAAAGCTAACATTTGTCCATGATTAATAAAATTAGTCGACATTGATGCTGATGGACGTATTCAAATCATAATGTCTACAAAAGCTCAAACACATTCAAACATTCGATATGCAAATATGTCTTTTCGTGATACTGTGTACTTACAGTATGCGCGAGGGACTGCTATTGTTGTCTCACAACGCGCCAAGCTTTTGGCTCAGGCCTTGGGGCTCTCGCCATGAAACACTTTATCATGTTTTTTAGTCCTCATGAATAATTAAAAAAAAACCTGAATTACTTGCCATGTACAAAATTCATATGCTGGCGCAGCGAGGGAGGGTGCGGTTGATACACGAAAATTAATTTTCCTTTCTCCGTGAGTGTGACGGGAAATCAATTAATCTTGATGTATTATTTCACGCCGGGCAGGGCGGCGGCGGCGGCACAGAGAGTGGCTACAGCTGTTCTCATTGGAGAGGTCATATATTATACTTGGCGGCTTTGACAGCTGCTGAAGGAAAAGGCTGAAGGATATCAGGCAGGTGTAGCAAGCTGGGAAAAAAATTATTAGGGAATGCAAACGGTTTCCATCTAAGTAAACTAATAGTAGGAAGAATGAATTACAGGATACATTCTTTTGGATTTCTCCTCCCCAAAAAAGTTGTCACTAGCTGCTGACATTGTTAGTGACATACCCGTTTGTGTGATGAACTAGTCATGTTGTGCTATTTATTTACTTGTCTCCTCTTTTGCCTTTTTGGTGTTTGCGTGGAGTAGTAGGAGGAGAGGGAGGGGTGTTGGAATTGAGATTTACCACCCGTCAGATAAATGTGTCCAGGTAATATAACACTGGGGATAGAGTGACAGAGCTATTTACTGCCTGCTTTAAAGTTTTATAACTTGTCACACTTTGCACAGGTTGTTGTCTGTGGCTTGCCGATGTCCCAGCATCACCGCCGTGAATGGGAAAACATGTTAAGATGACTCTTTTAATAGCAGTGAGAGGAGATAAGTATAAAACTAGAAAGAATGCAAGCTCAAGAACAGAGTTCCTGTTCTGTCCTTATGGCGACAACGTAACTCAAATTTCTACGTCAGAACTCATCGTCAATCACAAAACTACACCAGCACAATAGTAAACATATAACTGCTGTAAATATTTCTATTAAATTAAAAAAAATAAAAATTAAAAAATTAAACAGTACAAAATAGGCTGGTAACTGAGCTGCCTTTCACCGCTATGCAAGCTAGCTTATCTTGTGCTGTCTTTTTTGAAAGTTGAGTTCAGTTGATTTGAGTAACCTTCAAACCTCATATGTTGGACCTACTGTAGCTATTGGTATGTTCCCCATGAAATGGAAAAAAAATGAGTTTGAAATTGCACTTGGGAAAGCTCCCATAGTCATCTTGGGTCAAAATGTGTCAGATTGTAACAGGTAGCTAGCATGGAACCAACGATTGTATTTGGATCTGTTCTGTAGGCCGTCACAAGCTCAACCATAATGTCACTCATATCAAAATAAGATAAGATACAATAAACCCAATTAAAAAAAAAAAAAAAAAAAAACGATAAGGAAGAAGGTGTTCAACGTGCAGGGATGACTAGGCAGTTGATTCTGGTAGTTGATTAAATACTGACTTTTGAAATCAATGAATAATCATTTTTATTCATTATGTTATGTTAATATCAGTAAAACAAAAAATAATGATTATTTTTCCCCAT
Source organism: Festucalex cinctus (assembly GCF_051991245.1). Lineage (NCBI taxonomy): Eukaryota > Metazoa > Chordata > Actinopteri > Syngnathiformes > Syngnathidae > Festucalex > Festucalex cinctus. The sequence goes on from NC_135424.1 coordinate 25,993,890, forward strand.
AATCACCCAGTCCTAATACAATGTTATTATTGTATTTCTTATTCCACAGTATTGTACTTGAACACTTTACTTGGATACAATTGGATGTTTTTGATCACGCCATTGTGTTTGCGATTGTATGTATGTTTCTGATCAAATTATTGAGTTTTTATGACCACAAAGTTGTGTTTATGATCACATACTGTAATTGTATGTATACAGTTGCACAACTATGAGTTTGTAATCACACAATTGTATGTGTGTGATGACTTGACGGCTGCTGCTTAACTGTGACAGCAGCTGTTGTGTTCATCAGAAGACCCTGTATAATCGGTTTTGCAAGTCTGCTCTATGTAATTTTGTCTCTTTCTTGAAGGAACTAAAAAATACACAGTATTTGTAATGTTTATTACTGGAAAAAAATGTCAAAACAATGATAGATACTTCTTTCTACCTCAGCAGATACTAGAATAAACTCAGAGTGAATTAGTTTCTAAATTAACAAAAATGTTGTTGATCTCTTTGCCACCGTGACTTATGAACATAGTTTCATCAAATTCCATTAAAGCTTTTCTCCAAAGTAACGAACAAACTGTTGAGGATTTGGCGGCTATTTCTTGCTTACTTAGCAATGGATCGCCAGCCTGTCACCTGCTCCTATGGATGACTGACAGGTGTGTCATGACACTTTACAGTTTGTTGTCAGAAGTTGAAATGAATGGCCTGTTAGGCTTCTTCTTGCTAAGCACTACACATTAACATGTTTCCTGTCTATAATACAGCATAACAGAAACTTGTATTACTGAAAGTAATCTCTTTTTATTTGACCATAATTGGCCTCCGCTCTCAATTCGAATGTGAAAGAAAGACGTCTCGGTTATGGAAAGGTTGGCTGTGTTTCCCTGGGCGTCATCCGCAGTTCGCACTGCCGTAAATTCCTTTCCATTTATGAACAGATTTCACTGGTCAACAGGACTGGTAATCAACAATCAGTAAACATCTGTTACAATCCATTAATAACCCGCCGCTGCAGATTTACAGCCGGCCCGGCGGCTGTCGCAAATGTATTCCCCGCCGACGACGAGGGGGCAGCTTGGAGCGGGGGCGGCCGCTGCCATTTGTAAATGCGAGACAAATTAGAGAGCGGGAGACAACTAAATTAAAGCTCCAAATGACCGCGGCCAGATGGAGCTCGATATAACAAATGGAACAAGTTGTGGAGGTGCCAGTTGTACAGACGCTGAGGGACACTGAGGGGGAATTGATTCAGGAGGGCCATTGGGCGAGCAGATGAAAAGGTTATAGTAACACTTACAGCACGTTGACTGGAGGCTCCTCTGCCTGCCAGCTTTATGTTACACATATGCACCAATGTCACTGGAACGAATAAACCTACTTACCTATGCATTCACCATGATTTTGATTTTACCTTGGTTTGACTATTACTCATTCAAACCCAAATATGTGTAAATACATGTTTAATACTTTGTCCTTCACTCCCAAAAACACATTTATACATTTTTTTTATGCTAGAACATACAGAAGGCTTTGATACAGTTTCTGATATGAAGAGGTAACTTAAAGCAATGGTGGTTATTTTTTTTTAATGGCCAGCAGGTGGGAGCAGAGTATAAGAGATCAGCCAGGGGCATGTTCCAACCAGCTCTTTTCGCCAGTGTTTTCAACAGGAATGTGAATAATGATGAAACTTTGCCATATTTTAATGCTAATAGCTGCAAAACGGAACCCCGATGAAAGAAGAGACTCTTATCTTTCTTTTGGTAGGTTCCATGTTTTTATAGCAATAGAACACAATATTTTGTGTACTTTGCAAAATAAGTCAAAATTCCGTAAAACAGCTAGGAGCGAAGGGGGTTGCTTCAGTGAAAAGGTCTGGGAGTGAATGAGTTAAAAAAAATGTATATTTTTTACATTTTGATGCAAATATTTTCTCTTTTAGTGAAAATGAACATCGGCTATCAGTTATTGGCCTTGAAAAATAAAATAAAACGGTCTATCTCAAAATTTGAGGCATCACAGTGGTTGAGTGGTTAAAATTGCTGCCCATCTCAGTTTTCGTATCTCAGCATTTTTGTGTGGAGTTACTCGTGAGTTTTCTCCAGCTTCCTCCCACATTCTAGACCATGAATGTCAAAACCAGAGGAAGTTGCTACATGTTAAGGTGCATTTGTCTTCAGACATCGGTGAAGACGGGGAAGTTGTTGAAGACGACACGTCTTGACAAAAGTAGAAATTCCGGATACGTTTTCTCCGTAGGAAGAGAAATCTGCGGTAAATCGAGAAACCCTGTATCGATATTTCAGTATTGAGCCGCCCAACACTCCATTGCGTCCGTTTGCTTAAGACAGATGAGCACCTTTTGTGAGTCTTGTAAATGGCTTTGCAGCGGCGGTACGAGTAGCACATTTGTTTGGGTTAAAGACCTCTTGTTAATGAAATAGATCATGAACGTTGCCATTATGATAATACACTACAGTACTTTCCTCCAGGTGTAATCTTTTATTTATGACTGTTTAAAAAAAAGGGGGGGGGGGGATTCTTTGTGTTGGTTTCTGTTGCTGAAGACAAAACCGTCAGTATTTACTCAGCACATTTGTCTCTGTGGCATGAGAAGATCATAGAGTTTGAGCGGGAGATTAGCTTTGGGTTAATGAAGTCTGGAGTAGAGAGAGAAATGGTTATTACTCTGTAATGTGGAGTCTTTTAATTTCCACCGTGGCAGTCTGGCCCTAATGTGTTATTTTACATTCACTTTTAGATTGCTTAAAGTGGTCACTGCTATTTGTCTTACTCATTTAAAAGCCCATTATTCAGATGTGCTTGCAGATGATACATTAGGCCTCTCCCAGTGCCTTCCTTTTGCTTGCTGAATAATAAAATATTCCTCACCAGGGACAGCCACAGTGCACAGTCTTCCTCCATGACATACATAAGCTCTTAACACATAATATGCCACCATTTGTTTTTTAAATCTCCACCATTTATCCTTTTTTCTGTGCTCTTGAAGCACCATTATGGGAATCCCTGCTCTCATCACTCACCCAAAATCCCATTTTTGTTTTTCCGTAGGTGATTTCCCCCCCCCCATAACCCCCCTCCCGCACGCTTACTTACAGTGGCCCTCTCCTTACCGTCTGATAAAGGAGGCAGGAAGTGACAGGGACTATTTGTTATGAGGGGGAGACAGGGGCGACATGCACTAGATTATAAAATGCGGAGACGTGCAGAGGTCGGATAAACAATTTGCCACCGAACTTGGCTACCCATGATGCACTCTGCTCTCTATATCACAAGGGAGGAGATGCTTAAAGGGGCAGGTAGGTGGGGAGGTACGGGGCGGGGGGCTCTGGCTGATGGCAGTCAGGCTTCTCTCTCTCCGGGTTAATTCACAGGATGAAAAGCCGCTCGCTGTGATGTGTCATATATCAAAGACAGGGCATCAGTAATCTTTGCTCAAGGGCACAGATAACAGACAGATAGACATGTGAATGAGATGGGGGGGTGCAAAAAAAAAAGAAAAAAAATAGCAACTCATCCTTTTCTGCTACCACCACGGAGGAGATAAAACAAGATTTATGACTCATCTTGGACCACATGCCGGCTGCCCGCTCCATTTTTCAGCCGCTCCAAAAATTGGAAGTGGAAAGCAATCTGCTTGTCAGTGTGTCCATCAGGTGCTTCAAGAGGAAATTGGGTCCTTCGGGCTTTTTTGCTCTTTTTCTTTATAACGGTTTTGTTTTTAATGGCCTCAATAAATATACAGTATGTAAGGTTATAAGTACCTTTTATCGCTAAGCCTTTTCCATGTGATGGACCCTGCTCTTCTCAGATAGTTTTCGAACCTTTGTCACTCCAATGGATGCGTTGCTATCTATCTTGATGTGCCATCAAATCAAAATGTCGCAATTTTTAGTGTGTATGCCACATTTATACATAACTAGGGCTTAACTATGGATAATCACACTTACATACACACCTACGGTTTCAAGGTTACGGTTTGGGTCATACTCGGGACAGAAAGGGAACAAAATATCGCTAGCCATGACATTTGCTTATTTGAACGCTCAGGAAGTGATGTATGTCAAAAGCTGACCTACTGTTCTATAAAAAAAGAAATACTTTTTAATATGTAACAATGATAACACACACACACACAAAACTTGCCATTTTTACCCTACATCCCTTGTGATTGGTCTATCAGTCCCGGTAACAACACTGCACTCTGCCTCCCATTCATTCTAGCGTGGTTGATACTAAAAAAATAAATACATAAAAATAAAAAAAGGATAAGTGGGTCCAGCAAAGAAATTTGCCTGGACAGCACAGTGACATTTGTAAGATAATCACAATTTAATGCACAAGAAACATAGAATTTACCTAGTTAATTGAACCAAACAAGGTTCGCCCTTTATTTTTCCCTAAACCCCATCAATTCCCACTCATAAGTCCTACAATGTTAAATATTATCCTTGAGTCTCCTTCGCGATCTTGACAATAATGTGCCACAGCATCACATTTTCTTTTAAAGTGCAGTCAAGTGCTTGTCTGTCATCCAATGCAATTATATGCAATCAGATGTGGGACATTTAATGCAATGTTTCGAAAAGTCTTAATTGAAGTTCAATGCAATTCACTTTTGATGCCATATCTCATCGTGACTGTTTTTAGTTTATACCATGCAAATGATCATATCTTCCTTGGCTGGTGTTGTCTCCTGCGCCAGATCCACTTGTGAGACGACACAATGCCAGTTTAAGCAACAACATGTTCAACATGCGGTCACTGTAAGCTGCAGAGTAATGCAACACATAACCTGTTTTGCATATTGATCATACCTGCTGTTCCTGTCTAGACGAGTCGCCAAGTGTGACATCTGCTTCAAGATGAAAACCCGAATGTCAGCAACAAAAAGGGAGGAGCATCTGTCAGTCTTCCGTTTCACAAATGACAGGTTGCCGCAGTGTGTGCTTGAGGACTAACCATTTTTAATAAGTCAACATCTGTCTGAGGCCTCAGGAAACTGTATTAGCTGAGGAGGGAGGAGACTGATCAAAGCAAATAATCACCTTGGAAAAAATGTCAGATGGAGATCAGTAAGTGCTGGTGTGGGATCTAAAGGTCGAGAAACTTTTAGGTCAGGCACCGTGTAGGTGTCTTTTCAGGTCCCCGGAACAATTATGTCAGTCAACGCACAATCTGTAAAATTTCTACAACTTTTTATTACTAAGGGATAGAGCTGGTTAGAGCTGTTGTCTTAAATAACAGGTGCCAAAGCCATAGCCTTAACCTGTACAACCACAACTCTCAACCCAGGTTTTCAAAACACGTTGGCTAGTGAAGTCGCCCGTGAAGAGTCTCATGTTAACTCACCTGCAATTTATTTGAAAGCTATCATTTTCTCGACTTTACAGCTGAAAATTGTCATTGATTCGCCGAATGACAGATGCTAAGAGGCCCTCCATTCAGACTTTCAGTAAATTCCTCATCTAATTAACATGCCCGGGCCAAATGATACACCTTTGTATTCTGAGAGGATGTCGATGGATGCGGGGTGCATTGTTCTAGAAGGACTTATTGAGCCGCTTGTCACTGCACCGTGATTTAGGACATAACAGAGAATGTTTCTTTTTGTGTGGCATAATTAAAGCTGCTTTATGGGCTGCACCCAGACTGCTAAAGATGCCAGAGAAGAGAAGATCATGACGTTGATAGAATGTAGGGTTTTTCTCTTTAGTCAATAGTTGTCCAACCTTTTGACACTGTCATTGTTGTCATGTATTGGGAGGAAATATTTCTTCTACTGAGGCAATGTTAGCTAAGTGATTTTGTTTCTTAACAGATTTTTGACCCTATTGTTATTTTGGGATAGATGTTTGTTGGCATACAGAAAATGTTGTGCAACAAAGCCTAGTTTACTACACTGAGTCCTTGGGTTACAAGGTCACCCCTTCAAACTGCCGAACATCTCTGACCATGGCACTGAAACACTTCAGTTGGAGTTAATCCTTTGATGCTGGATGAAATGAGGTTTGCGGAGGTGCACTGACAACACAGTAGTAGTATTTTAGTTTAAATCCCAATTGGACAACATTTGAGACAATCTAACTTGGAGGTATCACCGTAATTCTGGTAGCGATACTGCAGTAATCCTGTAGTTTGTAGTTACTTCTTGAGATAGCGCCTCTTGTGACAGGAATAATCTCCTGCAGTTCAACCCCGTGGACCTCTAAGATATTTGACAGGTTCTCTACTGCAATTGTACATCTGAACCTGCCAGCGCCTCCGGCAGGTGCCAGAACCTGACACCTACTGAAGGCACCGGGAGCAATGTGGTGGCTGGTGATGGTGATGTTGGGGAGGGGGCTCATAGGATTACTAGTAACATTATGCTGGGGTCTTCCGCCTTGTGCCCACAGTGGCCCTCAACCACCACTCAGCGGCTCTGCCGGATAGCTAACGGCTTACTTGACTGTGGGTACAGAAAGCTCATTGTAAGGAGGCGCAGAATTCAAGAGGGGGGGGTGGTGGTGTAATCCTGGCTCTGTCCTGGATCAGTCAGTTCGGATTTCACACAGACCCCACGATCAGACAAGGGGCCCCTGGACTTGATGTTACGGAGGCAGCAACAACACCTCTGTCCTGAGAGCAGCAGAAAAAAAAAATATGGTGGCAGGTTTTATCCTGAACTTGCTGTTTTGTATTTAGAAAACGGCATCAGTGATGAGGTGGTTTTGTTTGTGTACTCCTCAATGCAGTACAGATTTCTCACCAATCATCTCAACCCTGTTGATTTTCAAGACTACCCACGTCAAAGGTTGCACAGGTCCCAGCCGAAGATTTTATGCTTAAAATCGCAATTTTGCCTAGTCACTTGTCTATTAAAAATACACTGATACGGCTTTTACTACCTCCAAAGACAGGAACTTTGTGGTTGTCTCATTCTCTATTTGTAAATGGCGGATTCCATTGCCAGTTATTGCCTGTTGCCAGTTTCACATGACATTTGCTGGTGTATACAAATCCTTGTAGTTTCTCCAACTTTTAGCGGATTCAAATTCATATTGTGCTATTTTTCATCCAATACAGTTGATGACTTTTCAAGGGTAGTCAAGTCAAGTCCAATGTGAGCCGTGCTGTCTTTCATTCAATTAGACAACCTCTCCCACACAACACAAAAAATGACATTGAAATAAATTGATGTAATGACAAGAATCCATGCCCGCAAGACTGAACGATTTCTGGCTGTGCACTTGGCATGTAATGTGATCTCCGCTGATTCGGTGGAAAACAAATTCTATTTTGCCTCTGTTTTACATGCAAGTGTAAGAATGTGTTTGGCATTTAGTGTTCAGAGAGAGAGCTGCAGGGATCGCTGGTGCGTTCACCACCTATGTATGCTACAGAGAGCAGATAATTGCTTCATGGCCAGGGGCTTTCGGTTAGCCAGCTAGTTAGCGATCACACAAGCAAGATGTCTGACTCTCTGTGGACACCAGCAACTCTCCATCAAATGGCTGCGAGAAGTGGGTGGAATAATTTTTACAGTCCTCATTTTGTTGATGACCTCTAGCTTAGGTTACAGTGCTATTTAAACGATCCATTTTGTATTCGCAGAGATTATTGTGAAAGCAAAGACTTCCAAAACAGTGAAGAAAAAAAAAAAAAGTGAAAAAAAAAATAAAATAAAAAAAACCTGCATTGTTCTTAAAACATAATATGAATTTCAAGTTTTTTGTGTTTGGAGCACTAAGCATTGCCAAAAGCATCTTTGTTTGAAAAGGCAGTTAAAAAGTCACTTACGCCAGTGTTTAAGATTTGTTGTTGTATGGTTTCCTGCTTTGTTTTCATTTTGTTCTATAATGATTCAGATTTTTAAAGACTGTAAAACTATGGAATATTTGAAGTCCAACATAATCTGTAGCAAGGCACTGACTTACCGACAGTTTACATGTACCCTTTCAAAACCTGAATACTGACAATGTTCGGGCTTTGAAAGGCAATGTAAACAAAAACCCAAAAATGCTCATATTCGGGTTTTTAAAGCCCCAAATAAGACCCTGAATATTTGGTCATATACAGTAAACACATTTGGAATATCTCAATTGAACGGAGCATCATCATCATTATTATCATCATCATCATCATTATTATTATTATTATTATTATTATTATTATTATTATTATTTATTGTCATCATTATATGTGCGTATATATGTCTGTGCTTCTGCCGACTTGGAGTGAGGAGAAAACCGACTACTTTATTACTTTATTGGCGAGAGAGATGAATATAATCTTTTATTGACCGTAGAAAGTTAAAAGCGGAATTGTCGTCCGTGCGTTGCGCTTTATCCGGTTACCCCGAATGTTTCAGAAACCGTCATTTTTACCTGAACCCTAATGTTGACTGCATTTTAACGTAGTCATTGGTTGACCTCTATTTGTTGGGATTTTGTTGGGATCCTTGTGAAATATATTAGGGTACAAAAAATTGTTATCCAAAGTACCCCTTTCATGATAAATTCCTTTAAGTCACCCGTTCTAAATAGTGGATGGTGAGCCTTTCTGCTGGAATAAAGACACATCATTAGAACAGTTTTATGATTTTTTTTTAGGCCCCCTTTTGTTCCCTGGTTTTGCAAGGACGTCGGGGCTCATGTTTGCAGTGGCAGCGATCCCTCTAAACAAATAACGGAGGGGACTGAAAAGGGAATTCTTTGTCTCTATTCTCTTCCCGGAGCCTCCCGGTCCACTGCGAGTTTACATGACCCTCAACTTCTCACTACACAAGATGTGAAGGCATTTTTTTTTAGGAGGCCCATAAAGAGGCATTGTTGGCTGGGTTAGAGTTTACATAAGAAGTCTTTTTCTAACTCGAGCTCACGGTCCCTTGACATATCATGTGAAAGACACCAGGCCGCAGGAGCATTTTTGGCGCAGAGAAGCTGAAAGTGGTCACCCGACTTGTCACAAGCAAAAATAACTTTTTTTCTTCTTCTTCACAGGCTTGTTTATGATGTTTGGAGGTAATTTATATCCTCTAAATCGTCTGTACACTCTGTCCCGTCTGTCAACTTTTGTGCTTGAGTGATGTCGAGTTGTTTACTCAAGCACATCAACTCACTTTTCACTCTCACTTAAGCTGAATGAGCTTCTGTATCGACCCCCACTCCCCATCCCCTCTCCCACCCTCCAATATTTCACTGGGCCTTTTTTGGCATTGTTGGATGTGTCCATCAGCGCGAGTGTCGTTCAAGGACGACAAGACAATGGATTTATTAGGGAGACAGATGAACTTCTTTTCAAATCCCGTCACTCCATCGACTGTCGACAGCGGAGACAGTTGACGCGCGTATGACAGCTGTCACGCTCACATCTCCAAGCACAAACGCCCAGGCTGGTGTGTGTGTCTGTGTGTGAACAGTGCAACATTATAGTGTGGCGTCAGGGCTCTGTGTAACATCATAAAACATTTTTTGATTTGCGCCTCGTGATTCATCTTGCCTTCAGACATAATTTCAGTGTGAGCCCACAGCAAAATATATACTTGGATATACTGTATACTTGGGGCAATGTTGTGGCTTTGAGCTGAAATAAACAAATCTCTAACGTCCTATTCACGTTCTTCCACCTCTTTCATTTACCATAAGCAAAATATTCTGTACATCAGATAAATGCACACTAGAAATAAGAAACCAGGGACCATCTCAACCACGATGTAGCAATGCGTCCCACAATGCATGGTCTACTACACAATAAATGATAATGAATGAAAAGTGGATGTTAGTAGTGAAAGATGTAGAAATTGTTCATTGGGTGATGCTTTGGTCAACAAAGGGCCATACAAACTATCGGGGTTGTTTATTTTGATATTTTGAATGACATAATGACATGCAATAAATATTTCAGAAGGCAAAATGGGATATAATTCTATACTTCTGCTAGGACCTGTAAAGGCCTTTTCACACTGCACTGAGCAACATGCAACACACCATCAATTAACTCATTGATTGTGTATTTGTTTTGAGGGCGCACACATCGTGCAAGGACGTGCAAGGTGACGTCTGAAGGTGCATCCAATAGGAGACACACTGGTGGAGTGATTTCAGAGTACTAACAGCGGGAAAAGCTTCCTGGTTACTTCCTGGTTGACTGCTAAACAAGCACTTCCTAATACGTACTAGGGGCAAGCTTGCACCGGGGTGCTGTCATTCTTTTGCACTGGCCCGTGGCGAACACCAAGAAAACTAAGAGCAAAAACTAAGTGCAGTGTGAAAAGGACTTCATAGTACATACTTTAAAAAAACATGTTTTTTATCATGCCAGTATTTAGTATTTTTCAGATATGTAAGAATAAAAACAATTTGTATTCTACTTCATTATAAATAGATTTACTTTAATATTAACGCGGTATGTATGATATAAAATAATAATAATATATATTTTTTTTTTAAACGAATACTATACTACGAATAAGGGCTGCTTGAATTGCGACCACTATTTAAATATATATGGTATTCATATTCTTACTATTTCACATTATTTCAAATATATTAATATGATGAAAGTCAATATACAGTAACAGATAAGGTTAGCGTGCCTCAACCAATCAGTGTTGTTCTGATATGTCGACCAATCAATTGTTGTGCTTCTGGCATTCCAATCAAGGCAATGTTTGCGAGAAGGCATGTGTATGACCCATATGTCATTGCTTAGATATTTATCCATAGATATTATGGTATGTATGTCCTTATAGGCTGTCAAGCAAATGCGCAACAGTCTGTCTTTGTAACGTAACGATTTCTTCAGTAAAAACATTTGGACTCGCAATAGCAATACGAGTGCAGCCTAATGTGCAGCATTAGTGAGTTGAACAACTCTCATCTGTTCTAATCTGTGCATCTAATGAAGGAGACCATAATAAAAGGTTACTGTTGATCAATGGCCGACACAAACACAATCCATCTGCGGGAAAGATTAATAAATGATAGTTTCATCCAAAGAGAAGGAACACATTCTCCAGATTTGCTGATTTATTCTGCCGCTGCTTATTAACGCCACATGTCCCTGTTTTTTTCATCAGGCCCTAATTGAGTGTAGGATTTTGCTGAAGTGTATTATCCATTATGTGCGCAAGGACATTGATGAATGGAAATGGCTTTCCTTTGTTGAATGGACTGGACAGTGTTGCTGGCCAAGTAATGATCCAAAGCACCAGATCAATAAAGCATTGGAATAAAAAGATGAAATTCTGCTTTTCTCAGTCATTACACTCTCATTGGCTGAATTTGTTTGATTAAAACGAAAAACTAACTTTTTCTTTTTTATTCTACAAACCAAAATAAGTATCCTGAAGATCTCTTCCCGGCCTCAAGCCCATTAAAATTCCTCTGAAGTTTTGTACATATCACTACATCAAATGCACATGAATTATGAATGTCTCACATAGCAATCTAGCCTGCGGGTTCCCTTGCAACTGATTTGGTGTCTATGAACTTTGTTGTTACAAGGACCGCAGAAAATTGGAGTAATTTGCTCTCCCCCGTGATTGATCATTCATAGCTCATAACGCAGAGCATGGCGCAATAAACATCTCTACCTTCTTGTTTTACGCCACACTTCCATTTGTTTCAACATTTTTAATGATGTTTAAGTCAAATATTCACATGCAAGAAGGACTTTGTCACAAAACGGTGGCACACAAAACCAGGAGTGACTTATGCATATTGAAGTCTGACTCCTAGTAAAACCTATAGCTACTGTGTCCCATATTTGTTATTAAATTCAAATGTAGACATGGTAAACCTGGAACTTGGAAAACAACACTAAATGTTCTCATTTAGTAGATTTTTTTTTCACGAAAAACACTATTTATAAAGCTTTTTTTTTTCTTCTTTCTTTTGTTTTGTATTATAGGTGCAGCTCCATAGATTAGAACATTCCAGACGACTTAAAAATGTATTTCAGTAGTTCACTTCAAAAAGCAAACCTCATATTGTAATAAGGGTAGAACTGATTAGTTGATGCGCCAACTTTACCACTCAGCAATGAGTGTAAAACTTCAAAATATGCAACTCTATCCTCAAATAACAGGCAAAAGGCAACCGCTAATGCTAGCTGATGCTAATAATGAGCAGCCTTAAATCATCACCTCAGCTAATTTATCAAACACTCTACTTTAACAATAGAAAAACAGACTAAATAGGCTACTGTCTGGGAAAAATAAACATTCCAAAGACATCATCGATTCATCGTTGACTCAACTATTATCACTAACGATGCACATGTGAAAGCCCAAAGCCCATTTAGCGGCAACGTTAGTTCAAGTCATTCAACCTCTATGTCACACTCACAACACAAAGCATGCTCCAATTCCACAATTCGTTTGACTTTTTGCATACAGATTTAAAAATAATAATAATAATAATAATAATTGTGCCGGGCGGCACGGTAGTCGAGTGGTTAGCACGTCCGCTTCCCAGTTCTGAGGTCTCCGGTTCGAGTCCAGGCTCGGACCTTCCTGGGTGGAGTTTGCATGTTCTCCCCGTGCCCGCGTGGGTCTTCTCCAGGTACTCCGGTCTCCTTCCACATTCCAAAGACATGCATGGCAGGTTAATTGGGCGCTCTGAATTGTCCCTAGGTGTGCGTGCGTGTGAGTGTGGATGGTTGTTCGTCTCTGTGTGCCCTGCGATTGGTTGGCAACCAGTCCAGGGTGTCCCCCGCCTACTGCCCAGAGCCAGCTGAGATAGGCGCCAGCATCCCCCGCGACCCTTGTGAGGAATAAGCGGTCAAGAAAATGGATGGATGGATGGATAATTGTGCCACTTATGGAGCTTATTTCTATGGAGGTTTGACAGTACTACTTATTGGTAACTGTTATTGTCACGTATTTGTCAATGAGATCCCATTTCTTTGTTCTTTATCCGAATGGGTCTGGATCTGAGGACAGATGTCTGTCTGTTTTCACTCACGACCTTATAAATAACAAACTGACTGCGCTCATGTGCCCCCAGAGTGTCACTGAACTCCCATTCCCAGGCTTTGTGAAGCACAGGCTCGGGGTCCCGCTGCCTGACTTGACGTCTGTTGCGGCCATCCGCTTCTTTCCTCACTTGTAAGCAGCTGCACATCAAAAGGAATATGATTTATCAGAACTGCACCAATGAGTTGTTTATTCGAGTTAACATTCTTGCCCTCTGCTTCATTTTTATTTATTTTTATGTTTTTTCCTCTTTCATGTAGTTCTGCAGTGGCTGTACAGGGGTCATTACCCAGCTAATGTTGTTCATGAATATAAGAATTATTATATGTCATGAAAACCTCAACCACAGCCTGTTCTTTGACACTGATTGATTTTTTTTTCTTTTTTTAAGAACTAAATTTCCAATCGATGTCCAAATTGTCAATGTCAATATCTTGAAGTAACATTTGAGCATTTTTAAAAGTACAGTGGAACTTTGGTTTTCGTATGCCCTAGTTTGCATATGATTCAGTTTTTAAATACTTTTTTTGGGCAACATTTTGCCTCAATAGTTCTTTTGTGTTGTTTTTTTTAATACAGCCGCTTGTTTTTTGTTTAAAAATGTGTGACTCAGACATTCATTGCTGGGAATCAAAGCACCATGCCATTTGCTCATGATTCAGTCTGCCTTTGATTCTCGTTTAGTGTGCATCATCCCGCGTGTTCAAGTGAAGCATTTCGTAAGTTGTGTAAAAAGTGTTCAACAGTCGGCAAGGCGGATTCCACATTGCAAGTTTTTAAAGACAAATAACAAACCTCCTGGTCTGCTTGGCAACACTCAGTTTAGTTGGGGCAGCATCGGTGCAACACATGCAAGTCAGGCCTTCAAAATAAAAGCATACAGTGTTATTAAACGGTTTCACAAAGTTGTCTTTGGCCCTGTGGTTGCTTATTTAGCAGTCACACTCAAACACACAATTCCAACTACCAGCTATAGTCATCTTTCCTGTGACATCTAGATTCTGCTAAAAAGGTTGTTTTCAAGTATTAATTGATCCACTTCATTAGTCATTCATATTTATTTTGCATTGCTCCTAAAGCTGCACTTATTCTCTATAAAATATATTTAGGTTGATATTTTTGGGGTATTTAGAACTAATTAATTAGATTCGAATTATGCCCAATGGGAAATATTCTTTTGCTTTTTGAACAAATTGGTTTTAGTTGGACTTTCTGAAAGTAATTTATCATGAAAAATGATGTTTCACTGTATCAGGTAAATTCAATAGTAATGTTAATTCACACTTTTTAATAAACACTCAACTTTAAATGTCATCCTGCATCACAACATTTTAACTGCCACACAAGTGTTAGATGAAATCAAACAGCAATGCAATGTAGAATGTTAAACACACACCCAAACACCCACACAGCAGATAAGCTAGCTAGCTACCTAGCTCCAGAAGCTAATGTAGCGGTCTATATCTTTGAATAGCACAAACAAAATGATTGAAATACACTTCAAAGACAGAATATTTAAATCCAGGTCTTTTTCCCCTCAAAACAAAAAAGTTTGACAGCAACTTTGGTTGAAAGTTTTAAGCAAACAAAATGAACACAAAACAGGAAGTAGGAACATACCACAATAAAACTGGAAACAGTGTAAAACAATTGTATATGTAAAGCCCATTTTTTCCCAAAGTATGTTTTTACAACCTTTAAGTCATTCCACTGTGAAAGTTCCACCATATATAACTAATGAATTTCCACTCTGATTTTATTTTCACTTCTACCCAAATCTTACCCATCCTCATGGATTGGTCTCCTCAATGGAAAATATGTGGCAAGAGACATCATTTTTTAAGCTATCATCAGAATAGTGAGGGATTGCTCATCAGGTGCTCTCATTCAGGATGATGAATTGTAGCCAAACACACATTTGTCCCCCAAAACCTGCTGAGTGGATCAGCATCATTAGGCATGAGGGATAGGAGGAACCTCGTGGAAAGTGAATGCAGATAACAGATGTTTCAGATCTCCGGCGGAATCCTTCAAGTTGAAGGTGATCCTTGCGTTGGGCGAGCAAAATGAATATCTCAGGAAATCAAAGAGTGCAGGTCCTTTGTCTGCTTTATATCTTAGGGGGGGATCAAGTTTTGGGAACACTGATGTATTTGGGAGTTCTTGTCACGGGCTCTATCAGGTGACCAACATTCAGGCAGCTTGGCCCTGGTGTATAGGACCTCCATCTTTGTCAGCCTTGTGTCATCTTCTAAGCAAGCCCAGCGAGAGAGGCTCTAACATGAATAATGCCTCAGGTCTGAAGAACCCCAACACACATAAATCTTAATAGAACTTCCTGGATTCCGATGCGCTGTTGCAGTTTCCCCCCCCCCCCAATCTCGCCGATGCTGACTTTCCAGCGTTCTGTGATGAAACCTCAGTGACTTAAATTTGCAAAGTGGATTACATGCACAAAGCTTGCGCAAATCAATCAAAAACATGTCAACAATGCTTAGCCCTGCGTGATATGCAATTCATCATTCCCAAGATTGCACGGCGGAAACGGGCTAACAAATAGAGTCGGATCACTTGCGTTAGACCCGTTTTTGGAAACATCTGACGAGTGCATTTGTCTTCCCGTGTCAACTAAATTGGCAGTGAGTTTGTTAGCGGGAGACAAGTCCGGGCGTTACACATTATGTTTGATGTGAACATCTATGCTTGTTGTTATGAACATTTGTCAAATCATAACAATGACGAGATGAACCATCTTCCGGCAAAGGATTTCCTTACAAATGTGGCTGCTGTTTAAGTTTGTTAAGTTTGTCGTTTAGTTTTTGGTGAAGCTGCGATTGATTTTGAGCCATAATATGGAAAACACACAGGACAAGTACGAACTTATGTAATCAAACGTCAGTAGTACCTTAAGTTACGAGTACCTGATCGCTTTTGAGGGGCTTGGAACATATAATGATGCTTCAATTGATGTCAAGAAAGTTCATGAACTGCTGAAATACTGTATTGCTTGAATTTAAGCTGAAAAATAACAGACCACATATGCACAAATCTGAACACAAATATACTGTAGATACAATACTGGCATCATGGGGCCTATGTTGTTACACTTATGTCACAGGATTGACCATGCAGTTAAAACTCATTCACTGCCAGTCATTATAGAAAATTTTTACATTTCCAATACTCACGTGATATTACATTCAATAATTATATATAAACCGAATCTACCAAATAACAGAATAGACTCCCTACTTTTTGTCCCGTCCCGTTCTTTTATAATTGACAGCAGAAAAATGTAGGTTTGCCAAAATACAGCCATTTCTCCCATGGACTCTGAAACTGTGTTTATTTCCTATAAAATGGGGCAATGATGTCATCTACCGGTGGTTGGGCATCAGTAAAGTTGTTTCCAAGTTTGATATTTACAGTGGAGCATGCTCAGATTCGCCCCCATTTAGCACCGCTCTAAAAAATACAATTGACAAGTATACTTGTCAAAGGCAGTGAATGAGTTAATAAAAAAGAAAAAAAAAGAAAATAATAATAATAAAAATAATATTGATCTACTTTGGGGGTGGCACGGTAGTCGAGTGGTTAGCACGTCCGCTTCCCAGTTCTGAGGTCTCCGGTTCGAGTCCAGGCTCGGCCATTCCTGGGTGGAGTTTGCATGTTCTCCCCGTGCCCGCGTGGGTCTTCTCCGGGTACTCCGGTCTCCTCCCACATTCCAAAGACATGCATGGCAGGTTAATTGTGCGCTCCGAATTGTCCCTATGTGTGCTTGTGAGTGTGAGTGTGGATGGTTGTTCGTCTCTGTGTGCCCTGCGATTGGTTGGCAACCAGTCCAGGGTGTCCCCCGCCTACTGCCCAGAGCCAGCTGAGATAGGTGCCAGCAGCCCCCGCGACCCTTGTGAGGAATAAGCGGTCAAGAAAATGGATGGATGGATGGATCTACTTTGGTATTTTTATTAAAATAGGAACATGTTGACAAAAATGTGTGATGTTTATGGTGTTGTCAGGACATAAAGTAAATGCAGAATCACTACTTTTTTTTTAGTATGACCCTGAGGTGCTTCATTTATTTAATGCTAAAATCCTCCAAACTGACTTTGATGTGGAGGAAAATATACTAATAAAACTCGCGTAATGTAAGATCTTAAGCGAGATTGACTTTGCGTTGGTACGATGCGCCCAGTTATTGACACTCGGAGAGACGTCTTGCTTTGATATGTCCGTCGATGCCCCCAGGCTGAGGCCTTGCCGACATCATTGCCAAAAATGTGGGCTGCTTTCACATTCATCACTCATCTTAACTGGCAATATGTCACCTTTTGAGGTGCAATTAGAACGCATGCAAGGGAGGTCTTTTCTCCACTCGTATCCAATTTTCGTAGAGCGCGCACGTGAACAAATCATGCCTAATTAATGTTCCACAGACCACCTTGTTATTTTACCAGCGTTGCTGTTTTTATTAAGGTGCCCTTGTTAATAATCTCTTTGAACATTTGTGAAGATTATTAACTGAGAAGCACATTTCAAATGATGCACTTCACTCAAGATTCACTTGATTTGTATCATCTTTGATTTTTTAATTTGTTTTATGTTTTATTTTATTTTTTTTTCTATTTTTACACACACTCACTGACCTTGTGTTCTGCCTTGCACATAAGAAAAGGCATGTTAGGTTCATTGCAGACATTGCAGAAAAAAAGATGGATATTCCCATACGGTCAGTGTATCCAAAGATGTCTCAAGACATTATTAAGTCTACTGTGTTTCAGTCCATCCAGTAATGGAGGTACAAGCTTCTAAAAACAAAAATGCAGTGAACCCCAGAATTCCATCCGATTAGCGACAAGTTCGATGATAGCGACCCGGTGAAGTTGGTCATCAGGCTAAATAATGACCCAATGAACTGATAAAACGCAAAGTTGCCGGCTGTTATAAATCAAGTGAGAAAAAATCACTTGCTGGCAGTGGAATTAGAAGTCCATGCTCCTATTAATGATGTTGCTTTGCCAGGACGACAGTGTTATAAATCAATTGTGAGAGTCCTGCCATCTGACTGGACTGCCCAGCAAGTCTCATTGCCTGCAAATGGCTTTGTGTGTCCCGCTAATTGTTTCTTAAACCACTTGCACCTTCTCAAGGTGATGTGCACAGTCCACCATATTTGTAACTTTGGTGGCTATTCAGGGTATTAATTCTCATGACTGATGGGTGATATAAACCATATCAGCTTGCTCTTTGGTCAAGCAGATGTATTATTGTGGCATCACCATTGTAACGTTTGAGGATAAATGGCTAGAAATAACAACGATTAAGGCACATGCTAAAGTTAGCTTGTGATGTTGTGCCTTAGCTGTGTACGCTATATGCTACAGTCACCAGTTTGCTGTAGCAGCCCTCAATCTCTTTGAATAAAATGTAAATCTTCACTGGAGTCAACACCCACATCTATACATATAGATGAGGAAGTACAGGAATGCCTCATTCTACTCCTTTGTCGTTGATGTTTGTTAACATGTCTCTTATGTACTCTGAGATGAAAAAACAGAAATCACAAAAATAAGAATAAAAAAAAAACTGAAATAACACGGCAAGACGGGGGAAACAGCAAAACGTGGAATCGACAATGGACCAACAAGAACTGAACTAAAAACAGGTGACTAAATACACATAAACTAATTATACAACCAGGGGCACCTGGGCAAGACACATGTGGGTGAGGGAACTGATTGGCTGAACACAAGGATGTGGGATGATAAGCACAGGTGAACATGATCACACTAAAACGAGACACTGACAAACAAGGAAAACAACTGAAGTGATCAGCAAAGACAAAACATAACAAAAACCCAACCCAAATCATGACATATTTACCTACTAAAACAGAAACAAATATCTCATACTCATGCTGATTATTAATGTGTGCAGATAGCTAGTCTCAGTTGGCTGTAAACGTTTTTTTGCTCTGCCCAAACACTCAGAGAAACAGAAAATACTGACATTATGATGGCAGACAGGCTTACACCAAATTGACCCGTGAGTGCAAATTTCAAGTTTGGCCAAGTCTGGCCCTGACCACCACCACTACTTTCACCAAGAAAACAAAACAAAACAAAACAAAACAGAATCTGCACTTTAATCCAGATCAGCACCAAAATATAATGGCTTCTTCTAACATTTCCTAATTATAAATCAACTTAAATACTAAAACATAAATGACACTGGGTGCCTCTGTGATATTCCTTGTCCTCCCTGTTTGCCCTCTACTGTGCGCATGTGTGTGCTAAAGTCCCCAAGAAACCATTTAGGCGTTCGAAATGGAGCGCGGCCGGGCCTCAGGTGTCCTTGTCACACTGATGAATCACATAGAACACATATTAAACCTCCCTTGTGTGTGTGTGTGTGTGTGTGTGTGTGGGGGGGGGGGGGGGGGTGTCTGTGTGAGAGAGAGAGACCTGTGTTGCGTATCCCTTTACAAAAAAAAGAGATCAAGTACAAAAAAAGAGGGTGAAAAATATAAATGTGACTGTGTGTTGAGCTCATAAAGGCCGGCCTGTCCCGGAGAAATTGATTTATTGGATTCCCTGACATTTTAGTTGTGGTCGTTATGTTATATTTATGGGGGAATTGCTGGAGCCTCTCATTATGCTCTCCTAATTTATTTTACATACTTTTATGGCTGCTTGTGCTCAGCAGGCCTTTACAGCAGCTGTTATTGGAAAAAAGAGTGGGGGGAAAAGGCAAGCAGCTATCGATCATGATTTACATGTTTATTTCCAACAATGTGATTTATTGGACGGTGTTTTCTTGTTTTGGGGCCCATGCTGCCTCTCAGGTAGGAATTGTTTTATGGAGCTCAGTGCATTAGCTTTCAGCAGTTTTTGTGAAGCCTATGCAAGAAGTGCTTAGGTTCACACATCAAAGAAAAGGAGACAATCTCGTCGCGACTTTTCCAGAGAACACATAAATCATCATCAGGCTCAAGCAGGCCTGAATTATAATCCTCCAAACAGTTATTTACAAAGGAATTTGATGTTAAATTATAACCAACTGATTTTTGTGTCCTTTCATATTTTTGTTTGCTTGAAGTTAATGTCACGGCATGTTTTGAAAGACATAATCCACGCCGCATTGTCAAATTTATTTCAAACAATGAAATCAAGCCACTTTTGATGCGCTCAGTCGTGCCCCAAGATCCTTCCTCAGCCGGAGAACGAGTAATTAACAGCGGAGATGAAGTGGTTACGAGCTGCTACTTATTAAATTAGAGCCTTCAAAAAAAAAGAAGAAGAGGCGCTTGATATACGCTTATGCAGCGCCGAGCGTCACCCAGCGTGAAATTTAGTGTTTCCGGGATATTTAACATTAAGACACAGTTAAAATTAATTCTACGTGCAATTCCTCCTAAAGAAAGCTGACAAGTAATGTCAATAAATCGTGATCGGGCCGCGATGGGGGGGATCGTAAATCTGCTGCGCCGGGGCCCGCCCCTCAGAATGGCCGTCAGGGGTCGAATGGGGGTGTGAAGCGGCGCTGCAGGAATGAGGAAGATGGATTTGTCGGCCAGGGAAGGGGAAAGGGTGATTTGAAACCCCGGACACTGATTGGTGGAGATGAGGTGCGGGTGTCCTTGCGGTGACATTCAGTGCCAGATATTTGTTTGGCTTTAAATAATACCCTGGACAGGACCCCGAGAGTGATGGCCACCGGGCCGGCTGACATTGCAGCCCGTGCCAAGGTGAGCGACTTGAGGACGCTTCGTCTCTCGCCGCCGTGCCCTTCATCTCCTGGTGGCTGTCGCCGGCCTGTCAATACGCATCCGCTTGTCTGATGGGTGCGTCTGAGCTGACATGCCGGTGTCTTTATTTCCACCAGCAATCCTTTTAGACGCGGCCTCGGTGATCAGTCATGCCGCTGACAAGCAGCTCAGGCCTCAGCACCTCGCGTCCTCGCCTCCTCCTGACGTGATGTCATTACACGGCAGGAGCGCAGGAAAGACCGGGGTGGGAATTCAGCCGGGTTCCAGTTCTCCAGCTCTGAATGAAGAATGAGGAATGAGGCGCTTTTTAGTTTTTATTTAGTTGCAGGATTTTGTTGTAATATGGAAATAATCTGGTTCAAAGGTCAAACTGGTGTAAGAAGCATTTTTAACTTTGTTAGCTGTCGTACATGTATGACAAGAAGTTGTATAATACAGCTAAATACTGTACGGTGTGAAAACATACCAGTACAATAACTCATGCTTTGATTGTAACTTAATATTTATTCGGGCTAGGTATCGATTCTAATTTTCTCAATCGATTCAATTTCGATTCACAATATTTCAGTTGGATTTGATTTAGATTTTTCCCAATTTGATTCACTTCAGCTCAATCCAATATCGATTAGTTATGGAACATCAATTCTTCTTAAATGTCAAGGACATGATAAAAACTCCACAAATATTAAATTCTAAAGTAAATTGTGCGGAGGCAATAAGTGGTCAAATGATTTAGTTTATGAATGAAAGTATACACGTGTTATAATCAGTTAAGTCTTAAACAAACATATGACATCAGCCAGGATGAGATGGAAATATTTTTCATAATTATAATTTAATAATTGTAAATATAAACTTAAACTATTCTGAATTGTCTTAAAGTGCAATAAGTCAGGTCTTTCATAAATTTAAGAAAATACTTTTAATTTCATGTGAACAGTAAATTCCAAGAAAACAGTAAGATTAAAAAAATGCCCTTTAAAATTCAATGAATTTAGGAATTTATGGGAAAAAAAATTACATTTAAATAATCGATTCATGGTTTTATGAATCGAAAATCGGCTCAAAGGAAAATCTATTCGATATTATTTTATTTTATTTTAAACGCAGCCCTAATATTTATGAACACTAAAAGCCAAATAACAAGCATACAACGAAAAATACGAGATGATTTTATACTTTATTCAAGAGTGCTTGATTCTGTCTTAACTGTCTTAATCCTGTCAGGACCGAACAGTACGCATGCCTACCCAAACTGTTTAGAGTCATGGGAAACATTCAAGTGTTGAATTCCCAACAGATAATCTTTGGTGTTGATGCTGGCTGGTTCTTGGGGTATCAACAGCGGCCAAGTGTGAATGACTTATTTACAGCGTTGTCAAAGGCTCTTTGCAGAGGGAAAAAACAACAAAAACATAAGACAACTTCGCTACCCGTCTGTGTCACAGCTACCGTCCTCTTTAATCAGTGCGACTTTGGTGACTCTCAAATTAGCAGTGGGATCGAGTCAAATTTGGATCCACACACTGAACAGATGACAAATTGGCTTGGAAGCAAGCAATATGGTCGTTTAGAGACATCTGTGCAGTGCATCAACTGTCATAACGCTGGCTCCTTTAGACAAGAACCACAGTGACCTTTCCGAAGACCTGAGAGGTTACGTAGCTGCCTAAGCTTATACTAGCGACATCGTAGTAGTGTTAGCGTGTTGAATAGCGACAAAGCAGACAGAGGAGTGCTTGTTGAATTTTTTTTTTTTTTTTTGGGGGGTGAGTAAAATTCCCTTATAAAGAGTGCAAGTGTTGGATCTATACTGAACATAAATAAATAAATAAATAAATGACATATTGTTAGGCCAATGTGAGATTTTGGGATGTGGTTTATCGAAGGGCAAAACTACTGTATGCATATGATTCACCCTCGGAAGATTTTGCACAGCAGTAGCATCAAACTCAACCACAATATCATGAGTCAGAATTCCCATTTTCCATGCTGCACACGAACATATCTTGAGCATCCAATTAGCATCTCTGCTTGCTCTAAGGTAAATGTGAGCTAATTACCGACAACGTATAAGGCAATTTGGCTTTGTTATATGATATCCGATGGCAATTAGACATTTTTAATCTAAAAACCTTCTCCTTCTCATTTCACTGAGGAATTTAGATGTCACTTATGCAGCATAGCTCTATTAGAAAGACCGAGAACTCCATAGCGCGTCTACATTAGTAAAAGGATGCTATAATAAGAAGTTAGTTCCAATCACTTATGCTCAGTTTGGAAGCAGATCATGAGATTTCACTGTATTCTTATAGATTAGTTTTGCCTTAATCTCCACTTCTGTTTCTCTCTTTGATGTTCTTGTTCCACCTTGGTGTCAAAATTGATTTAACTTGTCTCATTTGGCTCACACATTGTTGTCAAGGATCAAAATGTGCATGCACTACTCACAAAAACTTGTGGATGTTAGGCTAAAAATCTGAACCTATTCAAAACTGTTCAGAAGGTGAAATTATGTTCACCTGTAAACATTATTTTTCATCCTGAAATTTCAGCCAAATAGCCAATGCAGCTAACTTGTGAGTAGGATACACAATCTTATACTGCGCTGCATGACGGGTCGCTCACTGCTGCACCATTCAACTCTAGCACTGAGTGCATATAATTACAAGTAATTGGCAAATAGTAGGCTCTGACCAAACAGAAATTGCTTCATTATGTCTAATTAACACCTACTTGACTGTAGTTAATTGCTGGTGTTTGATAATGGAGGAGCAAAGTTGTCAGCCTGGAGACAAGCAGGAGCCATCTGGATGCTTGATATAACCATATGCTGGATGGTGCTGTGCTTTTCTATGCTTTGCTTTGCTATGCTTTGCTTTGCTTTGCTGGGCTTGAAGCTGTCAGAGCCACTGATGGTGGCAGGTGTCTGCATCTCTACACCGCACTGCACCAGGTGTAAGCACAACACTGCACTAATAAATTACGGAGTCAGGCGAAGTCATTGTTTTCAACCTCTAAATTCACTTTAAATTCTAAAGTGAAACCAACAGGACCAAAAGCAAAAAAACAACAGAAACATTGTTGCATGTATGTAGTAATAAAGAAGCCTCCAATCATAATTCATTTACTTAATTGCACCAGTTGTTTGTTAATCTACTTTCGACTGAGTAACATATTAACCTCAAACTGCCTTCATTAAAAAACAAAAAAACAAAAAAAACAAAAAACCCTCACCCGCTTGAAATAAGAGCCTTTCCCCAACTTCATTTGACAATGACCTCAGTTCATGAATACTATTGTGTATAACTGATGTTGCTAACCAAAACAGAATCACCTATAGTGGCTAAACAGGCCTCTCAGATTAATCACAGTGAGGCTGCTTGGATGGACCAACTTTTGACAGATGTTGTGATCCACGTTTGCCAAAAAAAAAAAAATGGTTTCTGAGCAGCAATACTCTTAAAAAGTGTTTGACTTAATTAGTTTGCATGGCAGAGAGGACAATGTCAGTCAAAAAACAGATAGCAGTAAATGCCAACAGGAGCAAAATAGGGTTCTTAAGCCGCTCTGAAATGATTAGAAACAGAAGGCTCCCTGCTGTAAATAAAAGAAATTACCCAGCACTAAAATTGTCTCTCTGTCCCTGTTAATTAGCAGCACACACAATATGAAATTAGCAATGACGCACCCGGAACAAGATAAATAGTCTCTTATACGGAAAGAATAAAGTCAAGACTTTCCGTATGTTGCATCTGTCACGTTTAATTGTGAGATCAATTAAAATTGGGGGATAATGATGATTTATAAGTGTTTGTGTATCATTTGATATTCATTAAGTCGGCCAGACACACGCTGGGATCAGCTTGTTAATTGTGTTGCGCCTCTGCTGAGGAGTGGCTTTTGAATGCAATTGGTGTAAAGTTTACAAACTCGCTTAGCTTCACTCAATAATGCTACAGTCTACTGTTGCTGGAGTTATGGAGTAGTTCAAGGGGATGTTTTTATTATGTTTTGAAAAGTCAAGCCTAACTCAGATAAATGCAGACTGGATAAAGTTAAAGTAGTCATTTGACTTGCATTTGTCTGCTTCAAGGTGAGCTATGTACTTGTGTCATGTGTAAAATAATAGCATGCTAGCTTGGAATTGACCACAGCTGTAAATAATTGTTTTTCTATATGTGCCAAGTGATTTGATGGCCACTTATCACCCAAAGTCAGCCTTTGTTAATATAACAAGCGTTATACAGAATTCAATCAAATAAATTTATTTCACTCTTGAAAATAAAAGAAAGGGAAGGGGACAGAATTGATTGATAAATAATGACATGCTTTTCTTAGCTTGCTAGCCAAAATGCTAATTTTATGCTCGTAACCGGTGGCCTAGCTATGATTTGTGGTGCTAGCAAGCTTTGCAAGGCTAGGCCTATTGCTTCATCACTCTTGAATGATTAAATACAGTAAATGGAACACCTTGCTCCTATTAGTTTACAGGTATATAATCATACTTAGTACTTCAAAACGTTAGCAAAACGTCTCGACCAATATTCATGACATGATTATTGTTTAAGGCAAACTTCCCTTGGCGCTGGTAAAAACAGCAGGTTTATTACAATTAGCCGCATGATACTGTTAAAAAAATAAAATAAAAAATAAAACCGTTTGTTATATCGTTGAAATGGGAGCGATGTTCTCAGCAAACAAGCAGTCATTTTGTCCGTGCATAATCAGCCAGTTCATCATGCACATGTAATGTGTGCTGTTTGAGCGCACCAGACAAGCGACGATGGCATAGCACTTTGTTGTCGTGCCCCCCTTTCCTCCCACCGCGGCGGGGCTAAGATGTAGGCCAAGTGGAAGAGCGCCAAATGATTTAACAGAGGACAAGATTCCCATTCAAAGGAGCGCCGCACTTCTTCCTCCTTATTCATTTTCTTAGATTACCATCAAATTTGTGTCACCAGCAAGGCAGCATTATTGACTCACAGCCACGGCGCCCCTTTTGCCTTCGCTGACATGCTGACATTTTCATATGTGTCTTTGCTAATGCCTGCAAATTGCTCTGACCGAACAACGTGAGAATGGAGCAGATAATTTTAATAAGATCCAACCATGCGCCCGCCTTACACATATAGCATACCAATTTTAACCTGTTTTCAGAGGCGACTAAGGCTCCGAACTCTAATGGCTTTTGACAACATTGCATTAGGCGCAACAACGACGCATAATGTAGCGAAAAATTGGATGTGAAATTGCAAACATCGTGGAGAACAAAGTAAATTTACATGGTTTGCTAGCTTGGGCGATGTCTGATATCATACTCTCTCATGCAAGCTCTATGTGCAGGGAGCTGCAATGGAGACTTAACAATGGATATCAGCGCAGAGTGCTTTTAAAGTTAAGGCTGATGGATGGCTTGTCAAAAAAATAATTGCACTGGTATGGAAGTGGGCTCGCGCCGGCTCGCCGAGAAGGGGTTGGCTGCGTATTTGGGGTGTCAGAGCGGCAGTGGAGGGAGGCACCATCAGCGGAGAGCATGATGGGAAGTGACAGTGGTCTGTCAAGAGGCAGTGGCTGCCCAGAGAAGTGTGAAGCCGGCGCTGTGAGGTGGCAGGAGAGAGCAGGCTGTCATGAGCTCCAAAGTGCTTTTAATCCAGCCAAAAAGCAAAGGAATCCGCCTGTCAGGCCCGCTCAGCCAAGCCCAGGCACGGCGGAGGAGAGCGGGATAGCGAGCCGATACAGTGGAAACAAAGGTGGGCTCGGGAACGGGGGGTGTCGAACCAAGCTGAAGTGCTGAGATCTGGGCGCCACTACCAGAGACATGATGAAAAATCGTGTGAGACAGAAGAACAGGCTGAGCTGTCAATTAGTGGCTGCGGAGGAAGGGTATGGCAAAGTGATAAAACTCATCAGCACTCCTCCTCACTCTGCTCGTGGCACTGGACTCACTCTTCCTTGCATAGTTAGCAGGACTCCCATACATACTGTTCCCATTGCCTGGATGTCTCTTTATTCTCCCCTCTGTCTTATCTGGTTTGAAGGCAGAGGAAATCATTAAATATATGGAATTTATTCTTTTTCTTCATTTGGTGTACGAAAATGGTCAGTTATAGTCTCTTCTCTACTAAGTTGTGGTTAAGATGTATGCATATTAGACAGAATGAGACATGCTAGCAAACAACAGTGGATGAGAATGAAGGTATGCTATCATTATTTCTTGGCCAAAAGTAAAAACTAAACACATTTTAGCTGAGAGGAGACAAAGGGCCGCTACAGCAAAGTGGAAAATGTGGTGTGTAATACTGTTATGCCCACAGTTCAGGCACGACAACAGGCTTAGCTAGCATTCGTGTTTGTGTTACTTCTAGCCACCTATGCTAAAATGATTAATGACGCAACAATAACAGATCTTCTCGTCCAATGATGTCACTCATACTGTATTGACTTGACACTTGAAGTATTAGAAATAACAGTAGGGGTTGAATTGATTGAGCTTTACTACTTCATATCGGCATTTAAAGCTTGAAGTTGACTCCAATCGCTCACTTTATAGAGAAGCCCGTCTGCAGCTGCCATCATTGCGGCCAACCTGGCAACAAAATCTGCTTGGGTCACAGAGTATGAAAATAAGCTGGTTTTGCATGAGAATAGCGGTTAGCCTTGCTAGCGTTGGCTAGCCTGATTGTTGTTAGTGTTGAATTAGTACTGTTAGTGTTTAATTCATATTCGTACTGCGGAACTGGCGGTCTCCGTTTTAGTCGCCCAAATCTTATGTCAAACTAGGTAGGGACGATTACATTTTTTCAGCCGACTATCAGCAATATTATTAAGTTACTAGTTATTTTTCATCTTAACTATAGTATATTTTATAATTTTCTTGACTACTATTTCAACTTTTACTTTTTTATGTTTAGGTATTTTTCATGATTTTGGTGATGTCCGAATAAATTTAAATTCAATTTAAATTCAAAATGCAAGTGTTGTACTGAGGACACTAATGTTGGCCGACAGAGTTGTCATATCTGAAGTATGCGTGGATGTAGCTCAACTTCCCCTCTGCTGGTTGTGGACAAGTCTTGCACTGCATATTGCCTCTACTACTTAAAGAGGTGTTGAATCAGGAACCAGTTCCACAAAATCGACTCACTCAGTTGTTGCTGACTGACTAGCTCCTTAGCTTCACACGTTCATCCAAATTTGCTGTCGCCGAACTATAATCAGGGCTATGGTTAAAAGTCCACTTGACCTATATTGTGGTTTTCCTCCGGAGATCTCAGACAGAGACAAGATGATAATTACAGCACGGGATCGCCCCATTGCAATTTTAAAAGAAGTACGTTGAATGATGCTCCTCTCCTCTGTCTCGACCTTTAAGCACGTTTAAGAAAAAGCTGCCTTCGATTCTCGGCTTTTAGTGTATCGTGTCATTCACAGTCGAGCAATTTGCTGTTTCCTTGCGATGGCGCTTCATTTGTGTCACGCTGATACAGCACGTGAGTGATGCGGCGTGTCAAGACTCAGTAATGACAATGTCAGCTTTCCAACATTGTCTTGGCGGAACACAAATCTCCATGACATTTTCATGATGTGCTTTTTACTCTTACGTCCACCGAGTGCAGTGCTTTATGACTCTGCATGGCTAGATAGTAAAGGAGTACAGTATGCACCTCGCCCGGAAACTATGCGCTAAAACGCATCCGTTGGTTTTGCAGCCATTGCAGTATCCCTGGTACAGTAGACGGCGCCATGATCTGTGTCTTCACATTCCTAAGCAATTAGTCTTACTGTAATTTATTCCTCATTAAAAACCCGTAATTAAAGTTCTCGTGGCGTCTTTGAACGTTAAATTACACACTCGTTTTCTACAAATATAAATCGTGATATTTGAAAGACCACTGACCACGGAATCACACACGAGTTATTCCGAGAACTTATCATTACAGATCATCATGGAGTGATTTGTTCAGTTGTGATTTTCAGCTGGAGAAATTGATTTAGAGTGTGTGCATGGATTTTAATGAGGATCTTTTAGGCCTGTCTTGTTTTCACTGGTCTGACTATCTACCAAAGAGTTTGAAGTTATTACCCCAGGCATACGAAGTAAAAAGAGCAAGGCTTAGATTTTAAAAACCTGCATCAAATCAGGACTGGCCTACCAGGTATGTTTTTACAGGTCTATCACTGTAATACAAAACATTTTGTAGTGAGTTTGAGTTTATACTAGAGGCTAGTTTGTCTCAGTAACTGAAACAAAGACTAACAAAGACAAAAACTGCCTCTCTCATGCACATTATTGTGTTTAATAATGTAAAACAAATTGGTATCCGATTACTTGATTAATCGATGGGGAATCCAGTAGTAATCGTTTCTAATAATATTCAACAACTGCAGTCCTATTTTGAAGGGAATTGTGCGTCAATGTGAGCCTGTATATGTCTTTTGAGTTTTCACCATACTGCTCTGTTGTTTGAATTATTTTTAGAACCAGGATTCCTAGTACACTGACAGTGGAAATGCCACATTCATCTTGATTTGGTTTGACGTTTAGCATGGTTTGGAAGTGCCCAAGATAAGAGACCGCTGTTTAAGTTTACGTACACTATGTGTCTGTTTTCGACCAAAATGTTTGTTATACAATTGAAAGGCATTAATGCATAATTAATTGCAAAGTCAAATTTTTGTTCACATTCCACCACTCGTCTTTCACCATTAATCTCATAATTCTAGATTGCACACTGACTCTCTTCTTTTTGCTTGGAATCTGCAATCAATAAGCTAGCGCCAACAGCCAAGATAGTTTTACGTAAAGGCGTGAGGAATTACAAAACAACCTGACTGGCAACAAGCAAAGGTTATAAAGTCAACAGTCTTAGCTCACTAATTACCACTCATAAATACACAAGGTGAAAGGGTCGTATATTGGCTGTGAGCTTTTGGCTGCTGGTTTTAGCTTTATCTGTGTTTTACAAGCATAGCATGGATTCAGCTGTCCAGTGAGTTTTTTTTTTGTTTTGATTTTTTTGTTTTGTTTTTTTGTTTTGTTTCGTGCAGAACACACATATAGTCCACTGTGTGGTCATCTACAACCGTGAATTTCTAATTTCTAAGCATCTCAGTGAAAAAAATAATTTGCAGTTTTTATGCTATATTTTCATAACATAAAAGTAAACGGTAAAGTGACTTTGATGCTTTTGAATGATTGTATTTATCAGAATTGTGAATGAGTATCGGCAATGCCACCCACTATTTTTCGCAATGGGAAGATATTTGGTGGTATCGCCCATAACTACCAGACTGCAAAATTCTGTGACTTGTGAAATCGGTTATGAACACAATGGAGCAATATTGTAAGTTATCTGAATGATTACCCAGGTTTTACACCTCAAAATTGCCAAAAGCCCCACTGCATTACTATTGAGTCAACTTAAGGCGTTTAAAAGTAAACGTGGAAGAATTTGAATAGCAGCTGTCTTCATTTGAAACCTGCTTTGGAAACAAACGGAAATCCTTTAGGAATAACAAATGGCTCGCCACGACTCCACAGTTTGCCATTTGCAATGCCTGCGAGAGAAGACACTATGTCAGCGCTGATTGGAAAAAGAAAGATGTATAGACTACCAAATTGATGAAATGACTGTGGAGGGAAAGAGAGAGGGAGAGCGAGCGAGGGAAGGCTGCACGGATGGATGGATGGAGGGAAAGCCTCATTTAGCAGAGAAAAGGCTGTTTGGGCTGCCCATACAAAAGAGGGAGAGTCCAAAGCCATTGATCTCTCGCAGCCAATGACAGGCCAGAACTAAGCAATAATCATGACAAATGAGCGGCGCCTCGGCCAGATGAGAAACTGCCGATAATCACACACACATACACACACTCACACACACCACAAAAAGAAAAAGAAAAAAAAAAAGGTGGCAAGGTCGCTGTAGAAAGTAGTGGATGTTCTGTACCTCTCAATAGTCCGAGGGGAAGACACAATGGAGGAGGTGGCCTTTAATGTCATTGTGTTGCACATAAAACCAAAGTAGGGATGAGCATTTAACAATGCAAATGCTTTGTTATTTTTGTAGCTATAATTTTGTATCTCAAAGCTTTTTGAATGTTCTGAGCTCCAGTTTCCATGTCAGTGGCATACTAAGTAAGGTGATGCTACCCTTGGAGTTGTGCCATAAACATGGACAAAGCTTATCTTAGCTATAGTTGACGCCATTTTGTGTTTCTTGTGCAGCAAAATGCTTGTGACAATGGATTGAAACGTGCAGATAATATGACAAAACTACAATGTATTATGTGGATTGGATAAAACTGAATGTTGGAACAAAACATCTGTACAACTTAAGCATTTGGATCTCAAATCATCATTCCCAATTCATATGAATGGAAAGGCTATTAATCCATTCCAGCCTCCCCCCAAAATAACAGAAATGTTTGTAATGTGTTTGTAAGAAGAAAAACAACACTCTATATTACACTCTAAATGCAGGCAGTATCTAAATACAATGCAAATAACTTTTGACATTTTCCTGGCACGGCCCACTACTGGAGAAGGACTGTTAGTCTCATCCCTAGCTGAAGCTGAATCAAGAGCACCTCCGCTAGTTCAAATCCATTTTGCCTCAATTGCCTCAAGATGCAATAAATCAATGCCACAAATGATAAAATTAATCAATCATTAGTATATCCAATCCCTCAACCAAAACATTTAGTTATGTTTGAAATATTATAAAGTTGAGTCGTGTAATGGCTAGATTAATATGTGAATTTAATTGTACATGCATTACATTCTCGATGAGTTTATACTCCTGTGAATTTTTTAAACGCCGGGAAATAAATGAGGCCGCCGACTCATCGGTGGGAGGATGTCGGTGCCGCGAGTGTTCGTCTTTGTAGATTAGAGCCAAACAATAATGATTAAATTGCTGCAGCAGATCCATCTGGGCTCTAATTAAGTATGATTGCTACCACATTATCCGTTTTGGTTGCCTCTCGAGGTCTCCCAGCCCTTTGCCTCGGCAGATAAATTATTTTCTAATCAGCTCCATCCCGCTACATCGGAATTTATCTTCTTCATAGAAAATGCCAATATATTAAGCGCCGCGTGTGATACACAAGGTGACCCGGCTGACTTAATGACATCATACATTATCCTTAATGAAGTCAATATCTCGACTTTTAGCTGTCTGTCTATTGGGCCGATTAATTGCGGTGCCATTAAAGTCAGCTCTCTTTTCATTTCAGCTTGGCAAGTGGCATAAAACTAATGTTCTTACTTATCAAGCACTGCATGGGAGGGGGGAGAAAATTCTTACCACACACAAACGATACAGATTCAGATGCAGCTGAACATATAGTAGTCTGTAAAACTCTTAACAATAAAAAGAGAGTTTGCATTTAAAAAAACACACACCGCTTTTTGTCATATTTGTTCAAACTGTCAGTAGAAGCCTGACGGTTGTGTATTAAAATGATCTGGGAAAGATTGACGATGTGTCAATCATTTGGGAACACTTAGAGCTGGTGACCGTCACACCCCAACAGTCTTTGCACTTACCTGTTATCTTGGGCTTCAGGATCTTTGCTGAAACTATGCTGGACCTTTAGAAGTAGAAGAAAAAGTTCATTCACTGTTTGCTCACAATTAGGCTTTAGACTAGCAAAAAGAGGGATCTGGCAGCTGAGAATTCAGAAGAGATGCGGACATGAGCAACATTTCTGCTTGACAGGTACGTTTATCACCTCTTTGATTTGTATTTATTTGTATGTTACAAAACATAGAGTTTTCAACCAATAACTTTTAGTTTTACAGAAATATTACAACTAAGTCATGCTACCAACATAACTAGTATTGCGCCGATACCGTTGTTTGGCCCCCGATACCGATTCCGGTACCCAGTTTTGTAGTATCGGCCGATGCAGATACCATCACAATACCTAGTTTTTTTGTTTTTTGTTTTTTTCCCCAACATGAAAAAGCTGCCTTGCCATTGGTTCAGAGCATTTAAGGGCCAATAGGATATTTTGATTTGGCATACAGTGAACATGTCACACACACTTAGTATTGCTAGTGCTCCTATTTTGTTGAAGCTGGAAATGTGTTTTTTGTGACTGTTATTTTTTTATTTGTTTGTACATTTCAAAAAATAAAACTTAAAACAATTATCATTTTCTGTTATAGTAACACTATAACAAATAAGTCATACTACCAATGTAGCAACCGTGGCTAACAACTTTTTACAGTGCTAATGGTAGCACTGCTAACTTGCTTAAGCTGCACATCATTCTCTGTGACTATTTTTCATTAAAAATGTTTGAGAATCACACTCATGGACATCAGTGAGTGGCGTGGAACATTCAAATCATAATAGCCATTTTAATACTACAAGCTTTAATTTTGACAAACAAACCTGTAAAGTAAGACAAATGCATATAGCATTATAACACATGAACAAGGAGTGGTGCATGAGATAAGAAAGTAAGATGTGTTAGTCTGGGTATGTCAGGGTATGGCACAGATACAGGAATATATGTTTTACTGTTTGAGTCAAACAACCTCCACCCCATACCATATTCTCCCAAACTGAAATGAACTGTTGTGGTTGTTAGTGAGACAAGACATCCAGTTCTTTTCCTATTTTGCCTTTCTGATGCTCAGAATTGACTTGCTCAGTTTTGGCCGGTCAATAAACTACAAAAAAACACATTGCTTTGTGCTAACAACAACAATGGAGGAGACCTTTTATTTACTTTGACATGTGGCAGTTTGCCACTGTTAAGACACAAACTTAATCAGAGAGAAGACTGAGT
Source organism: Festucalex cinctus (assembly GCF_051991245.1). NCBI lineage: Eukaryota > Metazoa > Chordata > Actinopteri > Syngnathiformes > Syngnathidae > Festucalex > Festucalex cinctus. The sequence continues at coordinate 26,027,438 of NC_135424.1, forward strand.
GCACTGCTGTCGTACTTTGGAAACTGTGGTGTATCATACTGCGTCGTCAGAGTAAGCTAATGTAAGCATGTGGATTTATTTACCGTTTATATTTTCATCATTACTGTATACCCTCAAATGCTAATTATGGAATGGTTGCTTGGACCCCTAACTTAAGTACTATCATCCTACCTGGTAGTGCTTGTCAATGGAAAAGCGTCAATCTCGAGTTGACTAGTGGTGGAAATTGGCCAATATTTCCTCAGCGACTGTGTTTTTAAGGCTCTTAGTATGATCTCCCCCATTACTCACACAAAAACATCAAAGGCATCCTGAAGAGTTTGGTCAACTAAATGCAGGAATCCACACTGTACACACCAAATAACACACTCCATTCAGAGTCAGACAAGGGCAAAACAATTCTCTGTGATATAATATATCTCTGAGCACCCCCCGATGCCCCCCTCTGTTTTCCCTCAGCCCCACCTCCCAACAGGTTCAATTTACAACATGTTATCTTTGTCTATAGCTAGGAAATGATATGAGGTAAATCAAGACAGGACTGACAATTCACTCCTGTGAGCACGTTTTTAAGTGTAGTATCCGTTATGGTGGCAGCACCTGAGACGAGCTGAGGGGGCCATAAAGCAAGCGACGGGGCCCATGTTAATGTTGCACTTAGTAATTGGCTCTCGCTGATGACTCGCCGCAAAGGCAAAGCGTAAATCAGGCGCACCCCTGTGCTAAATCTGCTATTGTTGGAACAAGGTGCTAGCCTGACAAATATTGATCCTCGCCCTTGTGTGTGTTTGTGTGTGTGTGTGCGTGCAGCCTGTCGATTACTGTAGTCAAACCAGTGCACCCTGGCAGGCTTGTTCTACAGTACAATTGCTGCTGTTGTGGCCCCTGTTGTTTAACTGCATGAACCGTTTTGTAGCAAGATTGCATCGCAAGCTGTGAGTCGATTGTCGTAGTTAGCGACAGCGGGTAACTGAGTAACCTGTGATTGAACGGGTACTATAATACGTTTAGCTCACAATAACAGCTTTAAGGTAATTACAATGGTGTATTGCCTTGTAGTGAGGACAGCAATGGCTCAACGTTACTATGGCAACCATGGTCACCTACTTTGTTTTATATAAAGCTGGAGCAGCGGCCCGTTTACATTTCATGTTGTTTTGATACTAGCATCAGTGCAAAGTAACGTTACCGTGTCACACATTATCCTAAATAAATAAATATAAAATGTTACTTTTCCTCATGCTTGTGTAACATAGATATAAATAGATCGATTGCTAAAATGCTCGGTATGTAGATAGATAGATAGATAGATAGATAGATAGATAGATACTAGCGTGCTAGTTAACAAGCTAGCTAAACAGTATGATTTCCATGGCATTTAAAAAAATTATAATTTTAACCTCTTGACACGTGCACTAAATCAAAGCAATGTTATTTTAGTATTACATTAGAGCCCTTAATGTAATAATAAAAATAATAATACACCTTCGGTAATTGCGTGTGATATTTAGGAAGGCCACACAGCATTACAGATCTGCTGTATGCACCTCTCACATCTATAATAACCTTTGAGGCTTGGAAATGTCACTCAGGCCGCTGTCAGCTGGATGCTGGACTATTCCGTGTGTGCACGCGTGATCCCGGCAGACAGTCGATCGTTAAAGCGCGTCCTATCCGGCTTGACAGGCCACTGTCAGGTAGCGTGCCCCTCCTTTCTGGCCCTTACTGATACAGCATGTCATGCACACGCATCTACCTGACGATGCTGATGCCTTCTGAAGGGCTGATGCTTGAGTGGATGTAAAAGTGAACTTGAATTAACACCTACGGACCAATGTTGTTCCAATGTTGATGTACAGTGGAAACACCGGGTCATAAAGTTCAGTTAGACAGGTGCAATGCAGGCAGGAAGTGTCGCTAAAGAATATTGTGACGATGATGTCAGTGTTTGACTCACCAAAAAAGGTCATGTCAGTTTTAATGAAAGTCATCTTTATTTTCATAATATGTCAGTTTTGCTGCCCTGCGACTGGCTGGCAACCGGTCCAGGGTGTCCCCCGCCTACTGCCCAGAGCCAGCTGAGCTAGGCGCCAGCACCCCCGCGACCCTTGTGAGGAATAAGCGGTCAAGAAAATGGATGGATGGATGGATGTCAGTTTTGCTGCTTGTCTGGAATTTTGCCATTTGCGACTTGACTGAAAATGACATCACAGTTGCTCACGGCTCATGTAAAGACCATTCCCGGCTCAGCTTACGAACATCAAATGACCAAACTCAGAAAACAGGTGAGCTGTGATTGGTCATTTCAGTTGACGACAAAATGGCCTCCTCTTGATTGGGGTTAAGTGTTTGGGTTAGACTTAAGGATTTAATTTATGATAGGGCTTTAAGGTTGACGTTAGGTTCAGATTTAGGATTTAGGGTTAGATTGTATGGTTAAGAGTTAAGTTTAGGTTAAAATTTTGGGCTAGTTTTTTGGGTCAGGCTTTGGGTTTAGGTGTTTGTATTAGATTTCAGAATAAGATTTAGATAAGGGTTTTAGCCTTAGGCTTTACGGTTAGAGAAATGCGTAAGTACTAGGGATGTAACGATAAGGGCAATATTGTGATATTAAAACTGCGGCAATATCGTCGTCGTCATGTTCACAATATTTAAAAGGAACACATCTGTTAAAAAAAGTCAGGTTGATTTCTATTTGTGCAGTTCTAGCACCCTCTAGTGGCTAGTTTATTAGTGCAATTTAATTTTCATTAGGGATATTTTTGGCCTTCTATATGTTTAAAATCTATACTAATTGTCAGATGAAGGGGAAACTTATTTGCTTGTGAAGCGATCAATGTGTGCTTGCATTAGCAAATAAGTGCCTCAATATTGTTATTAGAGATTGTAGGTGGTTTATATGCATTGCTGTTATGTACAAAAGCACAACATTGTGCGTTTTTTAGTATGAGCTCTTTTTCTTTTTACAATATTGTGATATTTTTTTTAAATATCGTCAACCCCCCCACAGTATCATGATAATTATCGTACCGTGACCTTCATATCATGATATTGTATCGTGATTAGGGCTGTCAAAGTTAAAGCGTTAATAGATTAATTAATCACAGAAAATTATCGCATTAATCACGTATTAACGCAGATTAATCGCACTATTTTTTTCAAGCGCACTTGAGCCTTGAACGTAACCGCGGATGGTTACATTGAAGCCTGCGCAGGTCAGTGATGAGGTCAATGCACGGCATTTCCTATGCCTGTTGTTCCAAAATAAGCGGGGTGACTCCAGTTGGTGTGCTCGGTGGTAAATTTCGCTTTAAAAAACACCCCGACGAGACTTTAGATAAAACAAAAGTAATTTGCGTTTAATTAATTAATAATTACTGAATTATACCCAGTTGATATGATGCGTTACCACGTTTTCGGCAGTATTTAGTACGTTCTTTGCAATATAATTTCTGAATTGCACCCAATTGATATGATGCTGTTACGTTTTGAGCAATACACGCATGCATGCAATTGCGTACATGCATTTAATCAATGTTTGCAAATGACATTCAGATAATAAAATGCGTTAATCAAAATATTACGGTACTTTGTATTTTATATCACGCAAGTAAATTAGCTGATCAATCGTGATTAATCAAAATTAAAAAGTGTGATTAATCAGATTAAAAATTTTAATCGTTTGACAGCACTAATCGTGATGTTTGGATATTGTTACGTTCCGAGTAAGTACTGGGCATAACATCTCAAATGGGGCTTCTTCTAAGATGATGCTGTGTTTTAACTCAAATAATTAATAGTGGTGCAGATGTCTAATTCAAAGTTTTTGTAGTTACGAAATGGCAATATTTCACTTTTTTTTTTTCTCTCTTCAGAATTTATTTGTTGCTTGTCAGGTGATTTAGCATACAGAAATTCTCATGAGATTAGCATGTTTTTCCCCTTCACCTGCCTCCAGAAAGGTTCAGTTTGAAAGTTTCCCTCCCAGCCAAAGTAATGTTTGTGTTGTTGACTAAGTCGACTGTCCCCATCTATACAAACGCGGACCTGTTGTGACGTTCTAAGACAAAGCAGCACCGAGGAGCGTTCCATTAATAATTCTGGGATTTGGAAAATGGAGCCCTGTGCTGAGAATACAGGGCAGTTCATCTCTGGGAGAGCAAAGACGGAAGAAGAAGAAGAAGTGTAAGGTCAGCAGGGAGATACTCCCTCTTTCACCCGCCCCTCCTTGCCTCCAGCCCTCCTCCCCTCCTCCTTGAGTGATGGGCCCGGCTTTTCCAAGGTAGTGCATTTGTCTGTCAGGAGCCTCGGCTGGCTGCCGTGATTTAGCGGCTGTCAGTTGATGCTGGTGTCCGGAGGATGATAGCGGCTGGCTGGATGGGGGGAAATTTGTTACCTTTAGCTCTGACAGGGAGATAATTGCTGATGGTTAACAGAACAGTATGGAATCTAAAGGCTGAGGAAGGAGAGTGCAAAGTAATGGGACGCTCAGTCAATGTGTTTGGGTCATAATTCTGTCTTACATGCACCAAATCTTAACACATCCCATCTCTCTTTTCATGCTGAATTACATTGAAAGATCATCTCCACGCCTCTTGTAAATACTCTGACAACTAGCAATACGTCAAATCATATCTTTACATCCTTGAAATAACCTTCATTATTAAAACCAAAAATATGAAATTTCTCATATAGTGGCTGCGGGATGTTTATCAACTCAACTGCATTCCATATTTCTTTACCACTTGCCCGTATTAGATTCTCGTGGAACTGGAGTAGGCTATATCCCAGATGTTTTAGTACGAAAGGCAGGTACACCCTGGACTATGACATGTCAATGACATGCCACATATAGACAAAAAAACACTACTACACGTTAACAAAACTAAGAGGGAACTTGTTTACTACGTGCACTCAGCGTCCACACTTCACTTCATCTGACTGACTCAATGATAGTGGCTAGGTGCTGCTGTTTTGGATAGCAATGGGTTTAGCTAGGTCTCAGCAGGCTTCTTTTTGAGCGAGGCATTTGATAGTGTTAAAGGCCTCAGTATGCTTCTGTGAGAGGCTCGCGCGGAGGCGTTACGGCGGAGCTCCGCTCGTGCGTTTGCCTTCCGACTTGTGCGCAATACACATCTGTGTCTGCTGGAGTTTCACACCAAGTCCCGCTGTCGCTATGGCTGGGACGCCACAGAGTGGCGATTCCTCTGCATTTTATGACGGATTCAGGAAGTTCAATTTAATTCAGAAACACGAAAGAAAGCCGGGGGGAGAGTAAGTTCATCACCGTGGCAATTAATTATTGCCAATTTGCACCGGTGTCGGCCGTAAACTCGCCAAAACACAACAGCCATGCGCTTAGCGAACATTTTTACTTTTTTTTAAGTTATTGTTGTTTTCCGTCTCTCGTCCCAGGCACATATCCACATGCACAGCCGTGGTCTCCGAGCAGGAAGTCGATTTGCGCTGCCAGTTGCCTTCACGGAAACTATCTGGGCGGGGGGCGGGGTGAGAGAAAAAAAACAAAAAACGCCATCGAACGGACCAATCAGAAGCGAGCTACGCCCCACCATCTACGGCGTTCAAGGATTGGCGACGTGTGCACCGCAGCCGGCCACGAGCAACGTGACACTTAAAATTCATGAACGCCGTAGATCATGTGATCTACGGCGGTCATCAACGCGAGAGCAAACGTGGAGGCATAAATTAGGCTTAAGTAGGGATGTAACTATATTCAAACATCACAAAACAATAATTATCACGATATGAACTTCACAATACACCGTCATGATCTTGTAAAAAAAATAAAAATAAAAAATCATTTTATATTGACATACATTAAAAACCTACAATCACAAATACTTAATATTGAGGCCCTTACTTGTTAATACGTGCACACATTATGTGTCACGTGGCCATTCACGTGGGTCTTAAACATAGGTGCCCAAAACATGCCTAATTAAAATTAAACTGCACTAATAAACTAATCACCACAGGATGCTAGAACTGCCCACATGTACCGGTAATACCACCTTGTCTTTTTAACAGACGTGCTGCTTTTAATATTGTGGCATGACGACGGTGATATTGTTGCATTTTTAGTATGAGGTATCGCAATTTTTCTGTTATCATTACATCCCTAGTCTCAAGTGGATGATTAACATGCTCATGTGAAGTATTGCATTAGTAATTCATAATTTTCATACTACGAGATGTAACACCAAATAGTTTAATGCTACGATAAGAAAAAAAAAGTCATTTCATGAAAATAAAGTTACTCTGACCTCAAATGTATAGGAAAAGTTGTAATATGTAATATTAAGACCTTATGCCTATAATGATAAAACTAAAGACATTTTAACAAAATGTTTAATACATTATTTTCTTTTGGTGATGAATGCAAAATAATACTGCACTTTGTTTGCTCAAAGCAATACATAATAGTACAATATGTAAAGTAAATATCATAGCATACTAATGCCATCCATAATTCAATAATATTTGACCACTACCGTATGCTGTACTTGGATTGTGTTGCAGATTCTGTCCAATTATATTAGTTAATATTGTGGCTTTACATTTTTAACCATTTTAGTCGATTATGACACTAATACAACACCAAAATATCTTGTGTCAGTTGAATTCTACAGAGGAAATGCCAATGTTTAATCAATTTATTGTGTTAAAAAAAAAACCCCAAAAAAAACCTTTTAATCTTGTGCACACAATCCCATAAATGTATAATGCCCCTCTAGAGAACTCTTATAAATAATCTTGTTTGTGACCTTTCTCAATGCTTAGACCTCTGCTTCCTGCCCTCTCCTACTTTACACGTCTAATGAGGCCCAACCACACCGATCGCTCTCACTCTCTTTCCTCCGTCTTCTCTCTCTTTGGCCTCTTTGCACGTCCGCCCCAATCTGCCTCCCTCATGTCCGAGGCGTCCGCAGGGGCGCCTCCCAGCGCCTGGATCGGGACCGCCGTCAGTCAACCCATCCGAGCTGCCAGCGGCGTATCACAGGGGGAGTTAAGTAGGAGGCGGATCACAGAGTGCAAAGTGTGATAGTTGGGACAGGGCCTGATTGACAGGTTAAAACCCTGCTTAATTGTTTTCTCCTCCGCGCGCATTGATGCTGAGTCTGCTGGCTTGTAATGCTGAGGGCGGAGCTAAGATGGTCGCTCTGTATTGGCATTGTTGCATTTTAACACAGTGCTTTCAACAGGGAAATCTGAAAACTAATCTATATACGGGCTTCTTTTAGATGATGAATTAGTATTTTTCACGCATCGCCATCCTTGTATTTTTGATGGATTGTGTGAATTAATGAGCAGCGCTGATAGAGCCTTAATGCCCTGTCACTCCTGGGGAGACCCTCCTCCTCGCCGCCATATTTTTATTTTCTCTTTGTCAATGAGCGTAATAGGAAATATTGATTGGCAGTGCAGTTAACTTGTCAGTGTAGTTATTGAACGTGTCAGGAGAACCAGTTAAATTGTCACCAGAAAAAAAATAAAAAATCACTGAGGGACTCTGCTCTTCCTTAACGGCTTTCTATAAAAGCATCTCATCCTCACATGGGAAATGTGCCCATCCTCGCTGATTTACTGAGTTTTCATTGACTTGGTGTCAAGCAATTGGTCAGACAGTAAAATGAGATGTGACTATAGTATTACCGTGATGTTGAAAATATAGGCATGTAAAATTAAAGGGAAAAAAAACTAATAAGCAAAACTTAATAGACCAATATTTGCCATTTTGACGGTTGTCGACATTGTCCTTCAAAAATAAAAAATTCTGCCCGCTGATAAGAGATTGTAATAAAATTTGGCAAACCTCTGGGAATGTTTTTGTTATGTTTTTTTCTTTTTCACTTAATGTTCAAAGATGCTGCTGAGCCTGGGAACAACCTGCAGTTTTTGTTTTTGTTTCAACTTAAAAAGCTAAGACAACTAACAATAACATTCCAGTTATACTGAAGTTTTGGAAAACTTTATTTACTGTAGAAAATTTTATGGAGCTATTTATTTGTGGATGCTTTCATTTAATTTTCAAAGACCTTCTACTGCACCTTTTGTTGCAATGAGAAAACAAAGACATCTACTGCCTAAGATAAAATGAATAAAACCTTTAACATGTTGCAAATCTGACCAGCTGTTTAATAAACAGTATTCAAAATTTTGACAAATATTTACTTCAAATGATTATCGGCTCCAAATATCAGTTATCTGCCTCATTGACTCCTAATAATTGGTATTGTAATCGGCCCTGAAAAAAAGAAAAGACCTATCTCTAAAAATAAAAATGTAATGCAAATATTTTTTTTTTTATTTTTTTTTTTAAAGAAAGACAAATATTAACAGAATAAGGCGTAGTATGAAAAGACCTCAACAACGTAACCCAGGTTGTTTTTTTCCCCCTCAAAATATACTGCAATATTCTCACAATATTTTTTTTTAATATTATGTAAAATATAATATTAAACTGTCTTAAAAACATAAAACATTCCAAGATAAACGTGAAAAATCTCAAAAAAAACAAAGTGTGTTGGATGAGCCTCAATAGTTACCATTTTAACATTCAAGATATATATTTAATGTTACAGTTATTGGTATACATATTTTTAAATTTTATTTTTATTTTTATTTAGTTATGTATGCATTTATTTATTTATTTATTTAATTATTTATTTTATAATTGACCAGAAGCATGAAATAAGGCTCTATAACTGTTGCCTTTTCTATTGTATAGTATGTAATCTATTGTACCAGAGGCAAAAACACCAGTCAGTCTTTGTCTTAGAAAAAAAAAAAAAAAAAACACATTCCTAGTAGCTATTGCTTCCTTTCTAGTTCCTGCACAGTGTAGATGGTGGACTTGATTTCAATAACAACAATGTTCACCTTCCCGCGGAGCTGAGGCAATGTTATTTGAAGATGTTTAGCGATGGAGCTTGATTGAATTTGTCCCTGGGTGCGGAGACAAGCTCCATTAGGCCGGTTACAGAGATAAGAAGTGGGGTGGGGGGCGATTCGGCAGTGTCGTCTGGCCTCTCAGACACAGAGCAGGGGTTTAGGGAATAAGGCTCTATAATAGCTGGTCTGGGGTCAGATAGATAGCCCTCTATTTTTTTTTTTTGTCCAACCCCTTTCGGTTAAGTTGCATTATGTCGCACATAACGGGTGTGTATTGACATTTCCCCATTTCCGACGTAGTCAAATGTCCATTTCTAGTTTTAGCTCGCCCATAAACTTGACGTGACTTTGCATCTGCTACAGAGTCAAGTCAGTCATCATGTTAGAGATTGTTTCTGACAGTAACAAGCTGTCTGATTACTTCAATGATTGATGGACGAGAGGAAGACGATTGGATTGACAACAACGGTCTTCACAACATTACCTGATTCCAAGTCCAATTTTCTTTCTGCTGTGGTGGAATCCACAAAGTGGAACGCAATCATGTTTGTAATTCTGGTCGAACATTTTATTTTTTGACACTTCTCTCATAGTAAGTAATGTAAAATTTGAGTTAATTAATTAGTTCCAGACTCAAACTCTCAGAAGCAAAAAAAAAATAATTTTTTGTAAACTGTACATGCAATGCCATCTTTCTGCTGCTGTTACCTGAATGAGAAGAACTTTGCAAACGGAGTAATTGGTGGTCGGCTTTCAAAGTGTGGTCTCTCTTAGCCAACATATTGCATGTGTATTCAATTAGTTCATCACAAGATGACACTAAATTCTACACACTGTAACTTTAGGGAATCTCAATAAAATAAAGTTTTTGTTTGACTTGTGAGGCATTTTTTTTCTTAAAATTATTGGTTGAACTTTAAATTACCACTTTTATAGTGTTCCACTTTGGCATTTCTTGTAGTCATTCAAATCATCAGAAATAATGTGCTTAATAATTAACTGTTACTTAAATAAAAATGGAAAATTACTCATTTTTTTATTATTTATCCAGAAATGTTTGCTTGAGTTCCAAATTGGACCACCTTTATGGGGTTCCGCTTTGAAATTTCCAATGGTAAGAATTTATATCAGTTGAAATAAGTGTTCATTACCAAGCAACTCATTATTACAATAAAAATGGAAATGGACCCAACTTTTTTAGTATTATTCCAGAAATATCTCCAAACTTTGTGACTTTCGAAGTGTTGAACTGTGGTGGTTCTATCATACAGTGATATATAATTTTTATAATAAAAAAAAGAGCATTGATCTACATTTTTTGTATTTTTCCCCCAAAAAATCTTTGGTTGAACTTCAAATTGTTTTACTTTTTTGTGATATGTGGACTGTATTTTCTATTTAGGTTTCCCCCCCCACAGGCCCCGTTATGTGTGCCAATATTCCCCTATGTGAATGGCGCGGAGGGTGCATCTGATTGTGACAGCGGACCATCTCTCGCTCTGTTTTATGTACCTTAAGTCTCTCTGTGTATCTGACTAGCGTGGCCCCTTTATTTCTGCAGGCCCTTGGCCCCCCTTGGCCTCCATCTCCTGCTCTCCCTCACAGTAATGAAGCCTGCCTTTAAGGAGCGGGGGTGCGAGCAGCGAAGCATCACAGATTAGGTCAGTGGAACGGCTAGCGGGCTGAGCATGATGGATGAGGGCCAGAATGAGTTTCTGCCGCGGCTGTATTGTGAAATCTTTTCATTGTCACCGACGGGCCTATGAGAAGCTGATGAATGAGGGAGCAAGTGTCAGAAACGCCCTTCCACTGCTCCCACTTGGACTCCTTTAATATCTCCCGACGCGTTGCCACGCCGCACCTTCTTTTGGACTGCCCGGTTCACGGTTAGAAGGAGCTAATGAAGGAAGCATGTTGAACCAAATGGAGAATGCACACTTTCTTAAAGTTCACGTGCGAAGCAAATCTCCTTCGTCGTGCACATCTTGCTTCCAGGGAGCGAGCAAGCGAGAGGCTATAGTGGTGAGAGAAGGTGTGGGGGTGGGGGGGTGCAGCCTTTATGGGAAACGTTTGTGACCGGCATGACAGCTCCGCTTGATGGATGGGCCGCCTCCATCTGGTTGCAGTGCATGTAATAAATATCCATGCTCGTGTTTGACCTCTCTCACTTACCAGACACATCTTTCACTTTTGGGACATCCAGGATGGAAGGGAGAGAGAGTGAGAGTGGGGTTCGTTGGGGGGGCTTACAATTATGCTCTCTCCACTAGCCTGGGTATGTGTGGAGGTGGTGGGTGGGTGGGGGGGTGGTGGTAGCGGTTCTGTTTATGGGCCGCAGCCCAAGGGCAAAGAGTCAGAAAAAAATAGATAGCTGTAAACAATGCTTGCGCCGCCAGGAGAATTCTCCAGCATTCAATAACCTTTAACACCTCCTAAGCCCTCATCTCCCTGAGCGCTGGCCCACAATGCACTGCAGCTTGGCCGACCAGTGAAGGAACTCCATTCGCGGGCGCGGGTCACGGGATCAAATGACAACGCCTGCCTAAAACCACTTGGAAAAGTCGCACAATGATCCAAAACGATGTAATTATCTTATCATATGGCGAAAGGTTATTGTGCGGGGCATTTGGATGTTGTGGTCGGTCTTTTTCCATTTGCCCTTAGCGGTGACCCCCTGCATTCGCATGGTCAGTAATAGAAGCGGATAGGCAGCCATTGGATTTTAATAAAGTCGAATAATAACGAGGCTAAGTGAATTGTAAAGCAGGAGGCTAATGAAGTTCCTCGAAGGAATAACCTATAACCCATTAAGAAAAAGCCTACCTGCCCCTCTTGATTGAATTAGTGTGGGCTTTAATTACCAAGCATCCAAAGATGCTAATAATATGCTCTGTCCAAAAAACTATCCAGTCAACCTCATTGATTTTCATAACAAGCAAGAAGCGTCTCCCGAGCTTCTCGGCCCGCCAAGAATCTGCATTATTCACAATAATGTTATGATCACAGGGAGAACTTACTTAAAATTCAATCCACTTTGGCGTCATTATCATGTATCAACATAATAAATGAGCCCTTCAGAGCATGGTAATTATAATTTGATAAATCATCAGCAGAAAATTAACTGGATGTCAAAACATTCATTGGAAAGGGTGATGAATGGAGGATGATTGTGGTGATGAATTGTGTTAATCTGCGCAGTATGAAGCCGGCGAAATGGCTAAGCAGCCCAAGATGGATGGGCCATCCACGCTGCAAGGTCAGGACACACAACTGCAGAACGGAGGCAGGGGGGGCTGCGGTGGTGGGTGGGGGGGATAGGAGGGAGTGGAGCAGCCAGAAAAGAAAGAAGGAGCCACTCGCTTTCTCTTTCTTTCCACTTTGAGCTTGATCTTTTTTCTGTCATCATGGCCTTGAATGTGACCTTTTGTCACGTTACTTTCATTTCATCAATTTATTGATGGCCACAGTAGCAAACCGATCGAAATATCTCTTTGGCAATATTGCGTAAGCACAAAGAGTTAAAACACGCATGATTATGTTTTTGTAATCAGTTATTCAACAGGTTTCAAAATGAAGCCGTTCTTGACATCTGTTGACTCACATTGTTTGGTGTATACCAATTATAGATCTAAACTAGGCTGGTGTAAGTATAGTAACGCAGACTTTTGATGCACCATAGAACAAAGTAGAGGTCAATTATCCGATCAATATCAGTGATTGATCATGATCTTTCTCACTGTATCCCACCAGACAAATAAATGTTGACTGAAGTAATGTGGTTGCACAAGTGCACACACCCTCTTATATATCTCATGTTAAACGGGGGTCAGCACAAAACAAGGCTGAAAATTTTAATCTGGGCCATCAGACAAGGTGGAGGGAATTATGAACAGTTGGAAATAACAGTCAATGTCATCACAAACCCTTAAGGCTTGTCAAATAAATATTTGAATGGCTTTTGTTCCATCATGACCTCATGATTGTTCTAAGATCTCCTCCCGGGGCCTTAACTGGAATCATCTTTCTCTAATCTGTCTCACTGAGTTATGTGTTATTGCCTGAATGGGCTATTTTACAATCAAACATCTATCAACAAGTATTAAGTAACTGTTGGCCTTTGTTTTTTAGTCAACGGCTCATTTCTTGTGGTTTATCATTGCCATTCCTTGCTTCAAGGGCAAGACTTCAGCTCGTCTTGTGATATCCTGTTCCTTTTACCCAGAGTTACAATTCATATCTGTTTTATAACCCACAATTGAAAGAGCGAGAAGAAGCAAGGCCAATGTGTTGTTTATTTTTTTTCCCCCAGTAATGACCTCAGTTGCTCTCATTGAGATGTCACTTGTGGTAATGTAGCCTTGCACACAACAATTAGACTTGGTGTTGGGTTTCCAACCTCTTGGGTATAAACCGTGAATGTGGATGAGGTCATGTTTATAAACGATTGAATGAAGCACAGCCATGTGAATTCTATTGTGTTTAATTTAAACATAAGACTTTTGTATAGCAGACCGCAAAACCAGTTGTTGGATTGGAACTTCAGTTTTGTAGGAATAGGAAAGTTGATTAATTGGTTAACTAGGGCTAACTAGCTAGCTAGCTATTACTAGGGCATATAGTGGTAGGGCGAGTTAACAATCACAATCATTCTGACACGTTGCGTGGATTATTTCTAGTTGTTCTGTTTATTTCTATTATGAAGGGTTGGGGTTATCAGGAATAAATGCCATCATAGTCATTGCAGTATACATACCAAATGTACTAGACTTTATGTGTCAAGTGGCTCAAGCATTCAATTCATTTTTTCTTTGTTATATTGATGATTGATTAAAAACATATTTCAATACTCTTCCCAGTCATCCTCTTAATGTGCATTACTCCATTTCCTGTGATATCCTTCCATGGCCTTTGGGTTAAACAGTGCATCTTACCCTTCTTTTTAGCCCAGCCCTCGGTTAAAGTGTTCTTCAAAAGGTATATATTTCATTGCCGGCTGACAGCCCCGACACCATAATTGACCTGAGAGCTTCCATCTCACTCTCGTGAAATTCTCTGTTGTAACGTGTGTCAACTAGATAAAAATGATTCTCATCTCTCCTCATCTCCGCATTTCCATTTGCAAAGACGGCTGACTGACTGACAGAGGCACCATTATCATTCTCTTTGAATGTGGGTGATCAGACTGGCGGGGTGGGGGCTATGAATGGTTCCATTGTTTGAAACAGGTGCTCCGTTCTGAGTACTATTGTGGAGCTTTTAGACGGGTTAAATAGCGAGGGTAATGTTGGGATTTGATCCATATTTTCTTTTTAATTCTCTCGTAGACCGCCTGGTTGGATTGTCAATGTGTCAAAGTTTCATGTGCCAAAATTGGTTTTAAGGCTTTCATTACATGTGCAATTGACCTTCACACTGGTTTTATTCTTAAAGTGAACGTGATGGATCCGAACCTAAAGGTTTTATTATGCCATTCATTCTCCTATGTTAATAGTGACAATTTTACTTTATCCGGCATATTCCTTAATGACTCTTTGGCTGATGTCTTGCAAGGCAGAAAAGACTTGAGTGTATTGATCTCAAAATTAAAGCTAAAATTGGTCAAAACTGCTCAGACCAGCATATTTCAGGACATGTACTTTGTATGCATGTATAACCCCTCTTGGCCACCATTTTTTGTTTTTGTCCTTCTGTCCGCCACACATGTAAATGGGTTATGCCAAATGTTTCGGAAACCAGAATGTTGACCTTAACCCGAATATTGAATGAATATAAACAGTCTTTGTGAACTTAGAAGACATTCATTTGAGAGATGTTCTCGATCCATCTTTTAATGTCTTGAATTTGCTCATCCGATTTCATGACTTTGGTGTGGTTTGTCAGTGGATTCCACTAGTAGAATAGTGCAAACTTTATTGACATACTATGACAAGAGGTCTTCCCCACCTTCAAAAGCATGTTAGTTCTTGAGAAAATGTTTCTTTAAAGGGTCTTTCTTACTGGCGTGAACTATGATTTGGCCAATCTTGACCTATCCGTGTGTTTATTTTGCTTTTGTCCATGCTTACAAAGCAGCCAGAGGCATCTTGGGGAGAAAGTGACACTTTTGGTTCAAACAAGCTTTTAGAGAAGATCCAGTCCCACTCACGGGTAAGCCTGCTGGACATCAGGCTTTGTCCCTCCTTATCAGTAGCCTGATGCGCTTGTCCCCTCACATGTTCCTCTTGTATTTCAGCTCGGCCAATTGGATGGCCTAAGTGCCCAAATTGAGCCATTTTGTCTCACTCTCAAACAAACTCGGACCTATTATGTGTGTTTTCTTTCACACACGCACTTCTTGTCTCGCTTCCATGTTGGCCTTGCTCTGTGTAGTTTGTCACTGCCTTTCTCCGCTCTCAAGTTTGAGGCGCTAGCCTTGTGAGGGGTCAGTGTTTCCACTCCAGCAGTGTCAACTCCAATCTGCGGCGATTTGCTGTGAAATGTGTGCCGTGGCATGGGGGGGCCCCGCAGGTCAAAGCCCCCGGTAATTGATGTTGCTTATTCATCTGCTTTTTTTTACCTGTCCACGCTCGCCGTGGCACGGCATCATTTTTTTTTTTTTTTTTAAATATCCGTCGAAAATGTTTGAAGCTTTAGCGGAGGTCTTAGGGCCCTGAGAAGCATCCCCCCGCTGCACCTTGCCTGTGTTCCTACCTAGCGGGGGGCTCCATGCCGGGGACACATGCACAAAGAAGGCTTCCCTGCAACACAAGGCCTGGAGGACATCTCATAGCGTGACACTGAGCTCTGGGGGACACACAATGGCGGAGGCACAAAGGAGGCCCCTCTCAAGACGGCACTCGGAGGACATCTAGCATGATAAGCAGGGCAGCTCTCACTGTAATTAGCCACGGAGCCAGCCTGACCAATTGCCTCATGAGATCAGCCGACTATCAGTAAACAGTTGGAAGCAAGAAAGGAATGGAAAGAACGTAATTGGCATTGAAAGTGATGCAGCGATGCCGTTGAAGATATACGGCTTCGGGCGAACGCGGCAGCTCGACGGGAAAACAGATCCCCCCCCCGTCGATTCTTTTCCGCTAGCCCAAGCGCAGGATGGAACCCTCGACCTGTTTAACCGCAGAAGGCGGCGAATGTAGCGACGGAGCCGTGTTTAATCGGGAACCCTCTGGCATGTAATCGGGAACCCTCTGGCATGTCAGCCGGCTGCCTGGGTGGCATGTCCTCCGGGGCCTTTTGAAGAGGGCCGATTTAGAGAAGAGATTTGGATCATTACACAAGAAAGAACACTTCATAAGTACCGAAGTGAGTTGGAGAAATGACGGTTAATGATGTTGACAGCAAATCACCTCTGCTGAATTACAGAGAGATTTGACTCAACTTGCCTTATTTAATGAGCCTCACTCAGCAAAGGTAATGGGCCAGCGGTAAGACAGAGAAAGGCGGGTGGAGTGGGTTGGTTTTAGAGCCCCCCCTCTCCCACCCTCAAGGGACTGCATTGCTCCCGTGGTTCCACTCTGCAGGTTGGCACATACCTGCTTTTAAACTGTCATGTCAGAGGAATGCTGAAGTGGAAAGGTCATCCTTAATAAAGAGAGTGCACACTTGTTTGAGTTCTATTCATTTAGTGGCACTTGCACAATCTAATAAGATCCGAGATCATCCGAGTTAGATGAAGAAATGATGCAATGTTTGTGATTGAAACTGTCAGAGAGATATTCATTTAACAATATAATAATTATTATTATTGTAATTGAAGTATGCCATAGGACCCCTGAGGTGGGACACAATAAATGCTGTCAAAGTTAAAGCATTAACTAATTAATTAATCACAAAAAAATTGCATTAATGATGTATTAACACAGATTAATAACACTATTAATTTTGACCGCAGGTAATTAACTGATTAGAAAAAGAGGAGGATGAATTTGTGCAGTGGATCTAAAAATGTTGAAGAATTAACACATAAAAGGTGCTCGTCAAATTTGGCGGGCAAAAAAATGTTGATACAACAGCCTTTTTAAATAAGTGATTAATCGTGATTTATCAAAATTCTAAGATGTGATTAATCTGATTAATGAATGTAATCGTTTAGCAGCTTTCGACACAATACAATCCAGGAAGTTTGTCAACCTTTAGAGCCGTATTGGTCTGATCTTTCTGAAATACACTTTGTGTCTGTGAAAAGAGTCTTCAAGTGGGGATGTGAGGTGTTTTAAGCTAAAGTTGTCCCTGCGGAAAGCCACTATCCATTCATGTTGAATCTCCTCATCTAGAAATGTTTAAAAATGAATAAAAACTGAACTGGTCCAAACTAGTAGCCTGGCAGTAGGGTTTCTTTTTTGCTGAAACTTTTTCACATTTTCCTAAAAATTGTATTGCAATTCTGAATTATTTTGAATTAATTTCAATATATTTGTGTTATTATCCTTGTTGTTACCCTTGACCAAGGACAAGCGGTATATCAAATGGATGGAATGATTTTTTTTTCATTGGACAGTAATGATATTGCTTATTCTCACCCTGTCCTTCATGTGCTTTTCAAAAGTCTGCTGTTTGTACTCTAGTTTAATACACTAAATGCACACTGCGTAAAGGATGTTCACACGATAAAAACACAACTTTCCATCTCTGTCATCTGCATTTGAATGTTGTCTACTTTGATCAAACCAGCTTATATACACAAGAGGACATTGATTCCATCCTACAACTCATTTGCTATTTCTAATCATGCATGTTTATGTGCAACTTTTTGACAAAAAGCCTAACTGACAGCATGACGGTTGATTTGCGGCTGTGTTTTTTTCTCCTCCCTCTCAGCCTCCTCCCTTTACATTTATTTGACTGTCAGGCCATCAAAGCGACATATCTGTCTGCGTCTTTGAGCGGCTCGTGCTGAATGATAAACACGCTCGCTCTTAACCCATGGACCACGTGCCAATTATGAATCGACAGGGATGTCGCGGGAAATGTAACATTTAAATTAAAATGATGGCGTTCCGTTTCAAACTCGCCTTGCGAGCTGACATGCTCTATTTTCTCGCTGCCTGCCAGGGAAGTAAGACAATACAGCAACAAAAGGAACTATCTTAAAGGTCAGATCAATAACTTTGAGGCTTTTTTTCCCCTTATTGCCACGCCTACATGTCAATCATGGTGTCTATTATTAGTCCTCTTGAAGCTTTTTCATGCCCTTCCAGTATCTCAACGATCAGATTTCATTCTGTGAAGACGATTACAATTACAGTTGAACCTCCAAATGTCTAAAGCTCAGGTGTCAAAACGTGTTTTCATCACGGGACACGTTAGGCTAATTGAAGACTCTAAATTGCAAATGTAGGTGTAGATGTAATTAGATTCTGATGGTATGATATCCTTGTATCACGGTATTAAAACTACACCTCTAACATTACGGGTTGTTTTTTTTGTAACTTTGGGTAAATATTATTATTTTATTATTTTTTTACTTTTTTTCCATCATTGAACACAATCTTTTTTATTTTCAAACAAAATATAGAATATTTGGTGCATTAAGAAATGTGCACCAATAAATAAGTGGTAATGTTTTCATAGTTCTTAGTAAGTCACAGTGTCCCATCACTGGTGAGCTACTTTTAGAATAGACCTGTGGGATACTTATGTTGTCCTTGGGGCTAAATAGAACATGCTGGCACCATGTTTTTATTTTATTTATTTATTTATTTATTTATTTTTTTAAGGACTACGCACATGAATCAGAAGGCATTTGTGTAACTGTAGCGTCTATTTTGTCTAGCCTCCCACCATCCCTCCCCTTCCTTCTCCCCTCTCTGCTCATCGAGATTAGTAAACAATGAAAACATGTTTGATGATAACCACAGAACAGGAAATGGAATTGTTCAGGTCAGATTAGAGTGTTAAGATTAGAACAACAGAGTGTGTTCCAGTCTTCTGCACTGAGGCTTGATGCATTAACTTGCGCTGATGCGTTATCATGTCACTGCTTGCCCTCCATGTTGAGATTATGAAATTAGCTGTTTAAAACATTGTGAAACCAGATTGCTTTTTGGTGTCATTTTGACACCTGTCTGTACCTGACGCTCAGCAAAATTATTGTAGAACAGGCAGCTAATTACGCTACCGTAATGATAAAAAGCAATAACGCGCCTGTTGAATAAAAAACATCTTTTAGTTCTTTTCATGATAAATACTGTTAAGTCATCATGCTGTAAGAGTTTGACGTATTTGTTATCATTATGCAAATCATGGTACAAGATGTGCGTCTCCAAAATGATATCTCCAGCGAGCTAAATGCCTTATCATGTTAATTACCCCGTGTTTAAAAGCCCCCCTCCCGTGCTCGGAGGTCCCAATTACGGGGCCCCACCTGTTCCGTTTGCGGGATTTGTATTTGTTACACGTGTCAGCGTCGCGTTATCCAGCAGAGTGCCGGTTTGTCATGGGAGGAACCACCGGTTGGACCCCTCACTGGGCCCACGCATCCTTGGAATGGGCGGGGACGAGCATTCCGCGAGACCCGACGAGCATGTAGACGGCTGTTCTGACAGGGAGGGGGGCAGCAGAAACTTTTTAATTAGCACTAATTACCTTTGCAGGAAAACGTCGGGGCTTGAAAGGATTTGTGTCAGCGAGTGGGAGATCAAAGATTGTGATGCTGCGCATTTTAATGGGAACACCGGGGGGGGGGTAATAGGGAGCTGTTTGTGTTTGGGAGGGTGGGAGGCGAGCGAGAGAGGCATGCCGGGTGGTCGGCTTCCTCCGCTAGCGCTGTCGACCAATCACAAGCCATGTTCTGTTTCGTTATGACAATCTCAACTCGTACAACGTGTAATGCTGGTTAATGAATCACAGCATATCATGGACGACACAAAAATTGTGCCCGGGAGATGTACAATCATGACATCAGAGCAATCAAATTGTTTAGTAAGTTAATGGCAGTGGCATGGTATCATTGTTACATTATCGCGTTTTCATGGAAGTCTTATAACTCGTACTGATACAATATCATGAAATGGGGAAGAAAAAAAAAATGGACCAGTAATTTCACTTTCACTTTATTGTATTATTCTATTACAACTTTGTTCTAATAAAATTATCTCATCTTTGTCTTACGTCATTTTTGTAAATTTAGGTCTTTTTACTAATAATATTTCTTTGATCACATAAAATATTTTTTGTGTAAAATTACTTAAATGGGAGGCATTTTTGAAGAACAAGAAACATTTTTGAATTATTGTACAGCTATTTATTTATTTATTGATTGATTGGTTTATTTTAAAATGTAACAGCTTTTTATTGCAAAACTATGTTGTGCTTGTATTATTATAGATGTATTTAAGTAAAATTAAAACTTAATTCTTGTTAAATTTTGCACTTTTTTTTGTTGTTATTGCAACTATTTAAAAGTGCTTGCAAAAATGGATTAAAAAAAAAAGAGACAGAGAGAGCGAGGGAGAGAGAGACTAGTAATGTAATAATTAACTGAGTACTCACAAACTTTTGATATATAAAATTAGATTTAATATGACCAAAAAATTATGAACAAAGACCTTTCTTTCTGATGCAGATGATGCCTCCCGGATGTGTCAATCTGCTGTAGTATAGCGCCAACTGCTGCCCAGGAGGACTTTTATTTTTGCCATTAGTATCAGTGACTGGTATCAGCAGCCTTCATGAGAACCTGATAAAATAAGGCCGTATCGGCCCAATACTATACCTTTTTTCGGTCATAAAACACCTTTGTTTGTCCAAGACAATTAGAACTTTAAAACTAATCTTACAGCTTTTGATATTCATGAATTATGATTTACAGTACTATGTTGTTGATGACTGTTGTGGGTTATTTTTCCCCAGTGTAACACAAATGTTCCTGTTTATCTGGGGCGGGGGGATTATTATTTAAAAAACAAACAAACAAACAAACAATGCAGTTCTTTGCTCTGAAAGCATTAGTTCAATCTTTTATTTTTTTTCTTAACTTTGTCCATCATCTCCCTCCTGCACGTCTATGCATCTCTTGATGCCAGCATGTGCACACATCTTTTTTCTCGTGTGTGGTGTGTGTGTGCGTGTGTCGGCCGCCTCAGATCACACTGACAGACATTTCATGGCGGTGGTTTTTAATGCGTGCCTGGACATCACTGTGGCAGGGTCATCCATCAGACTTCAAGACAGCATCGATCATTTGACGTGAATGGAGCGCGCGGCTAGTGATTATTTGCTATTAGGTGGATGCTGAGGCATACAAATGGCTGGCAGTTGACAGTTGAACTCACTCAGATGTAATGCGGGACGCCCCCCTCCTCTCGCACACTCTCTCGCTTTCCTCTCTATCTCTCTGTCTGAGGGAAATTGTTGACAGGCGCTGGGGCTGAACACTGTAATGACGCACTGAGCGATCCTTCCGCACAGATAGCATTTTCTATTATTGGCTTCTTTTGCTAGCTTATTAGACCAGAGCATGAGGTGATTTCCTGTTGTGTTGCCCTTTAATTCAAGTCATCTCATTTTGAGTGAATGTAATACAATATGCCTTGGCTGATTTGAGCCAGTGTTCTAAGGCTGAAAGCTTGCTTATTTGTGCATCGAAGCCGTCGGTGAACTGGCTCGCACTGAGAGAGAAAAGGCAGCAAGAATAGGCAGCGGCGTTGCATGTACTGACGATACTGTACATGGAGCATTACATTCGTTGCATACTGTATAGCGCTGGCGTTAAATGGAATCTTTGAAACCCCATGTGCATTGTTGCAAATCTACTTTTTATAAATTGTTACTTTTTATTTATTGTGACTTTATTCTTACAAAGTTATGACTTTTTCCTTTTTTTTTTTTTTAATATATTTTTGGGTTTTGTTTTCTCTGAATTATAACTTTTGTTTAATACTATGGCCTAATTTTTACTTTTATTCATTCACATTTTGACTTCATTTACATAATTTTTGACTTTATTTTTAAAATTACTACTTTTTTCACACAATATCTTGATCTTATTGTTATAAAATAATTTATTACTGTATGACAACAACTTGTACTATTATAATTGTAATCTTGTAGTATTCTAATTTCTAACTCTAGTCCCATAAATTATTTTTTCCTTGTAACTTTTTACTACAGCCTTAATCTTGTAAAATATTGACTTAATTTTTTTTTTTTATATATATATATTTAAACTTTATGTTCATAAAATTATGACTTTTCTCATTAGATTGCATCTGTATTCTTATGTTATTATGACTTTCTTTTACTTCTTAAAATGACCGTTCTTCTTATAGTCTTATATTACATTTAAAATGGCAAATGCAAGCCATGATGGTTTTCTTAACATGCTGCCTAACTGATTAATGAGTTTGGTCAACTGTGTGATTGTTTAGTTAAAAGCAACTGATGTAAAATGGTGTGCACTACTTGATTACAACCTGCAGAGGCGCTGTTGATACACTGTCAATAAGTGTTATCGGGCTGTGAGTTTGTCTTTCCGGCATACTTGAGTGCTTGTTTGTGCCGCATTGACGTCCTCGCAGACTGAGACGCCAGCAGTGAATTGATTCCCCGAGACAGGAATGCGTTTGTCATGTGGATAGACAACAGTCTTTCGATACAGCCGTTGCTTGCTCGTATCTGCCGTGTATCTCACCGAGTATTGTGCACGGCAAGTGGCTGTCATTGGGCAAACTTTTAACAGAGACCTCCACCTTTGTGAGCGTTTCATTGGCAGGAAAACCGGGCAGACCCTCTGTTTTGTCCCGCCTACTCTCTGCCGCGTCATCGTTGGCGCTACCAGGGTCGACGCAGGGTCAAGCAAGGCTTATGAGGTTGAACCTGACAAGAATGTCTGTCAAGTTCTTATCCCAGGGCCAGGCTTGATCCCGGGGTCGTTATTAAGACGGGGATTGGAGAAACCCGAGGCCAGGTGACGTTGACCTCAGTTCAGCGGCTGTGATTTGTTCTGGCTCTCGCTCTGTGCGTGCGTGCATGTGTCTGTGTGTGGATTGACAGCATCCCATCTGATTCACTGCACTCTCTGCACCTCCATCAGCGCTAATGACATAGAGAGAGAATATTAACCTCACACACTCAGTAGGGAGATCCACGGGGGTAGCCTATCATTCAGACGGCGCAAGGTTCATATCAGTCAAACACACGTTTCATTGTTAGCAATTCAACACTCTCTTTATAGGGTGTTTAAACTAAATTGCAAGATTGAAAACACATTTTCAAAATGGGATGTGTGTGGTCGCTCATTACCAATGTGAAGTGAATGGGGGAGCCCTAGTGTAACACAAAAGTACTTAATTTGAAGGCCACTTGTTTTGGCCAATGGAATTGCTCATTGTTAGCATGCCTAACGTTATCAAAGCTTTTGTTACTGGTCGTTTGGCTAAACACTTTTAACTCTAGCTGTGCTTTCCATTAATTTCTCCTGCTTGGTCATTTGAGTTTGTAAAAGTGTTTCACATAATTGTGGCACTGTTTGACAGTCCGGCAGGCTTCTCCATTCTGGGTGGACAGGTTGTAATTGTGTATAGTGAATTTCATTGCTATGTACTCATGCAATACATTCAATTCCTTTCTGTTCTATTTTGTAAGTTTTATATTTTTTTAGGGAAGCTTGTGTGTTTCTGTACTGGTATTTAATTTCTATTTATATTAAGTATTGTCAATTATAAATCTGTTTTCAATTTCTTTGGGAAAATTCTAAAAAAATCTCTCTCTGTCTCTCTCTCTCTCTCTCTCTCTCTCTCTCTCTCTCTCTCTCTCTCTCTCTATATATATATATATATATATATATATATATATATATATATATATATATATATATATATATACATATATATATATATATATATATATATATATATATATATATATATATATATATATATATATATATATATAAAATATATCTAAAAAAAATTTTTTTGTGTGTTTGAATTCTTTCACATTTGCAATAGTGTGTCACATACTGTATGTTTCTTTTAAGCTTTAAACGATCAGGATTTTTCGGCCGATCAGCGATCGAGTTTGAAGAAGAACAATAACCGATCACTGATTTGATTAAACGATGAAGCAATATATCTAGTTAAAAAAATGTATATATAGCGGATCTAGCAAATGACAGCCGCTCATCGATTTTGCGTAAAATGTAAAATAGTGTACCATCCTAT